>NC_051443.1:7833920-7993173 GCF_001649575.2 Kryptolebias marmoratus
AAAGTTAAATTGGGAAAATGAATAAAGGGGTTAATGAAAAATGGATTAATGAAAAATAGGTAAAGTAAAATTGGGAAAATGAATAAAGGGAATAATGAAAAATGGATTAATGAAAAATAGGTAAAGTTAAATTGGGAAAATGAATAAAGGGATAAATGAAAATAAATAAATGTTTTTTTACTCTTTTTTTTTTTTTTGCTTTATTTTACACATTTATTTAGTTATTTTACCCATTTTTTAATTTATTTAATTTTGGCCAAAATGGCTCTCCATAATGAACCAATAGATGGTTTTTTAATAAAACTCTTTTAAAGTAATCAATGAATGCTCATTTACAACTGATTAACTTTTAAAGTCAGCCCTATTCAAGATGGCAGCCACAGCTAAGCAACCTTATCAAAACACAAAAATAGCAACTAACTAATTTTACAATTCTGAATGCTAAATGATTGCATGAGATCTGTTTAAAAAAATTTTTACCATTGAGTATTGGAGTCATTGTGGTCTGTTGATTAACAAAATATCTAATAAACCACTGGATGGATTTTAATGAAACTCAAAAGTAAAAAATTGATATATCTACAGCGTTTGGAGTCATCCCAATTCAAAATGACCACCACACTTGATCTTTGTCAACACAAAAATGTCTATAATTCTGTCAGTTTTACAGATATTGAGATAAAATGGGGTGTGGTAGTAGTTGATAGTCATTCTCAGCACATACTGTGAGCACTAACTCAACTCACAAGATTTCACAATATCATGTACGTTTGACCAAACAAGCTATCCCTCCTCATCTCATAAGATGATCTTGTTCTAAAACTCTGGCATGAAAGACAGCGGACAATAAGTACCTCTTCAAGGAATACTAGGCCTTTCATTTTATTATTATTGATTTGTCTCATCCTCACACACAAACCCTCTCATGTAGTTTTAGACACAGACAAGTATGCCTCTGTACAGTTATAATGATACTTTTGTGACAATTTTGTCACAAGAAACATTGACCCAAACACAGGATGGAGGGGTGTCAGCAGCTCATGTGACACATAATAACAGTCCTATAATTGTAATCATTACAACAACAACTTATAAGCCAGAAACACTCAACCCATGATTACAACTGAAGAAGTCTTTTGAATTCATCTTCAAGAAACAAGAGAAGAAATCCAGTTGTCTTCCTTTTAACCACTTAGGATCATTGTGTTCTGGATGATTGAACATCTACACCAACATGTAAGCTTGGATGTTTTTTTGTCACAGAAGAGATCCCATGCAAAATACAGCTCTAGCATTTACTATATAAATCATATCCAAATCTGTTTGCAATGAAACCAGTCATTTATCAGTGAACGACTAGTGGTTCCAACTGAAATATTTTCTTGTCTTTGACAGCTGTATTTTTATTTGTTGTTTTCAGACCTTGAGCTTGTTTTCCTTCCGATTGACGATGACTGCACTGATCTGCTGGTCCATAAAGATGAGGATGGTGACGAGGAGAGCAGGAACGAAGCTGGCCAGATACCACCACCAGGGGTTCTTACCAAATGGAAGCACAATCCAGTCACGGTCAGAACGTGTCGGCTGCATCACACACAGAAAAAAAGAAAAATGCATATCAGAGAAGTGCAATTATTAATGTTCTGAATGTAGGTTTTTTTTGCATTGCTGGAAGTTTAGCATGCAGTGGTGGGTAACACACTTTCTGTGCATACATATGGAGTCTTATGATACAGATTTGTCAAGATTTGTGATTTTAAACAACGCTTAAGCTCTGGAGACCTTGACCTTTGACCCTGTCCCTTGGGAAACTGACACCTCTGATCTTATAAACTCTGATGAGGAGAATTCTCCATTCTGGGGTAGGTATTTGGCTCCTTTAAGCACCTTCCTTCCCCTACAAGGTTTAAGCACCAGGTCCAGCTACAGCCCAGCATTACATCCTGGTCACAGGTCCTACCATGGCATACCCAGCTGCCACATCCCTGGGACCAACCAAAGCTACAAGCACTGCAACATCTCCAGTCCCTGTTGTGTCTGTAAGATCTTACAGATTACAGTGCAAAAAACAAGCTATGAGGTTTAGCGAACCTCACAAGATTGTGTCAAGATATAGACAAGGGGAAAAATGCAATAAAAGTTTGAAGTCACCAACTGACTGCTGCTCAGTCAAACTATGTAAAGGCATCAATCCAACAGGCATTAGAACCATTCTAATGACCAACAAGAACAACAATATGGTCACAATTTCAAATGGCAGAGGATTACATTTAACAGTATTCATGTAATAAAGGAAAGTAAAGGCAACACTATTCTGTAAGGACATATAAGTATATTATATATATATTTGCAATGGGGACTGGGGGGCAGTCAGGTTAGAAGAAAACAGGTACAACGAGTGATCCTGAGCGACAGCTTTCCTAGGGCAATGAGCATCTAAGGCTGGCATCATTCAGGATTTAATTTAAGCAAGTGAAAATCTGATGTTTACCACCATAAATACACAAATGAGTGGTCCAAATTGGAGTATTCTGGACCTAAATGTTGTAGAACGCCTCTGCAAATACCTGGAAATGGCTGTCTATAAATATTTTCAATCCAGCTTGAGTTTCATGCCAAAAAGGCATTCATAAACTTTCACAAGAAATGGGTGCCAAGCTGCTTTGAAAACATAACCCAATTTTAAAAATATTATATGAACGCAGAAACTTGTTTTTTTGTTTTCTTGTAGTAAAGAACTGTAATTGTGACAAGTGTGAATGTTTATAAACAGCAGAAAAAAAACACAAGTTGTGCAGGATTTTAATCATTCTTCAAAGTCACCACCACTGCAAGCATGCACTTCCAGTAAAATATTATACATGATGAAAACAATCATATTTTCTTACATAATTTAGTGAGAAATCAAATACCTTGAATTCTGTTGGAACGATTAGTTTAGGTGTGTCTAGACCAATCAATATATCCAGACCCACAAAGGACATGATTGACATGAAGATGGCAAAATCACTGATTAGCTTCCTCATCTACAGGTTCAACAACAAACACACACACCAAGGGAAATGGGAGGACAAACCCAGATGTGTAATGTAGCATTACAGTGAGGAGGGGTAAAATATGCCCAGAAAAAGGTGTGTAAATGAGGACAAAACAGGACACAGAAAAAGAGAAAAAAAAAGATACACTTTGTTATAAAAAAAAAAAATCCATAGATAAATCTACATGAAATTTAAAGAAAATCAAACAAATAATTGTAAATGTGCGAAAATTACATCATTGGGAAAAAAGCTGCAATCAGCAGGGACACAAAAATAGGGATGTGTAAAAGATGAGTTGCTTGGGGGAAAAGTGGACCTTTATCTCTGTGGGCACATGCAGTTTGGGAGTGTCCAACTGGAGAAGGCAGTCAAAGCCACAGAAGACCAGGATAGAGATGATGATGGCAAAATCACTGATCAGGGAACGAGACTAGAGTGGATTCAGGAAAACAAAAGAGAATAACATGGAAGACATCATGCTGGTATGTAAAAGAAGGGATCTAGTTTGGATAAGTAAAAGGGAGATCTAAGCTTAGAATTACATTTTTGCTTTAGAGGTAAAAAGCTGGTGATATATTTTCATTTTAGATCACTTAAATAGTCTATGATGACTTTGGAACTATCTTTAAGTTTCAAGAAACCTGGACATGTTTTGTAAAAGAATGCAAGACAACACTAGCATGTCTACAGCTTATCAGAATGCAGCATAAAATTGGGCAATTTTGCATTCAGAATACGATGGCAACATCAAATGTGAAAAAGTGACAAGTGCAAATTTTTGCGGAACAAAACAAACAAAAAAGAAATTCAAGTATTTATTAAGAATTCCACCAGCTTTGTCCTTCAGATATGTCAACTTAAATGTTTTGCATGCAGGTACTTTTTGTAGAAGGGCCTCTATCAATATAAAACAGGTTTTGGGAAAAATAATCTACCAATCTATCAATGAAAAAGCGTTACCTTTGTCGGGAAGTAGCGGCTGAACTTGAACTTCTTGAGAGAAATAGTCATGGAGTAAGTGCCGAAGAAGAGAATGAAGGACATGAGGGCCAGGTCGGGGACATACTTACAGGCGTTCCCCACCAGAGAACCGCCATATTTCACACACTCTTTCTTACTCAGCTGACTCCAGTCCAGGTCTGTCAAGTTAAACTAGGGGCCGAGAGTGGAACAAAAAAAGATTTGGAGGAACGGGGTGTGGAAAGCATGTTTTGGGTAGAGAGAGGGAAGGTGGGAAATCAAAGCGAGAGAGAGAGAGAGAAGACAAGCGATAACAAAAGAAAAAAACAATACAGAACAAAAAATAGAACTCACATTGTTTTCCAACAGTCATGGGAGCCACATCTGAGTCTGTGTTTATTAATCTAACAGGGCATAAAATAAAAATAATTTTCCAGTTCTTACCATGCCTCAAATGAAAAATTCATTACAAATAAGGAGTGTGAGAAAACATTAGGTCCAACATCTTGTAGAACCACTGTTAGCAGTAATAACTTATAATATTAATTTCTGATGTAACATTGTTTGGCCCACTTTTCTTTACAGTGTCATTTCAGTTGATTGAGATTTGTGGGCATTTGTTTCTGCACAGCTCTCTTATTATCTCACCACAGCATTCCAATCAAGTTGAGGTATGGACTCTGATTGGATCATTGCAACACCTTAATTCTTTCATTTTTCAGCCCGTTCTGTTGTAGCTCTGCTGCTGTGTTTGGGATGGTTGTTCTGATTCCTGAGACAAGCTTCATCTGTCAGACAGATGGCCTCACATTTGCTTGCTCAGTGGGGTGGGCCAGGCTCAGCTGGAGAGAGAGGGTGAAGAGCTCCATCATCCATGGGGATGCTAGGAGTAAAACCACTGCTCCACCACATGAAAAGGAGGCAGCTGAAGTGGAGAATGTTTTGATTAGACTGTTTTGATGCATTTGCCTTGAAGTTTGCATATCCCAGTGGCAGGAGATCCAGATCCAGACTGACAAACAGGTGATGGCTAACCAACCGGACATTTTGGTGATAGATAAGATGCAGAAGAAAGCAGTGGTGGTGGATGTAGCAGCCCCAAGCGACTGTAACATCAGGAAGAAGGAGCACAAGAGAAATACCAAGGGTTGAAATAGGAAATAGAGAAGTTGTGGAAAGTCAAGGCCTCAGTAGTACCAGTGGTCATCAGAGCACTTGGTGCTTTGAACAGCTAAGATACTGAGCAGAACCCTTAAAGCTCTCAGGCCTCTGGTAGAGGACCTGAGCTTGAAGTGGAACCGCCCATGTGGAACAAATAGGGTAAAATGGAAGTTTATATATATATATATATATATATATATATATATATATATATATATATATATCATGTCTTGCCAGGGAATGCCTGAGATCCCTCAAAAGAAGCTAGAGAGTGACAGTGGCAAGAAGGATGTCTGGATTTCCTTCTTTGACTTGTTCCCTCCATGACCCAAGAACAGACGGATGGATGGATGGATGGATGGATGGATGGATGGATGGATGGATGGATGGATGGATGGATGGATGGATGGATGGAGTCAATGCAACAGCTACTAAGAGGAGGGCCCACTCATGAGCAAATTTCTGCCACCTAAAACAATGTAAACTCAAAACCTTTCCAGCATTTTGAGTAAACACTATAACATATTTCATTTATCATTTGAACTTGGATCTGTAGAGTTTGAGATGAAGCTCCTGGGGTTGTTAGGCAGTTCTCTGAATATTGTATAAACTAACCTTGAGGTGAACTTGGTGGAAGGTCTGTTTCTGGGAAAATTGGCAGCTATCTTGACTATTTTCCACTGGTGAATAATATTTCCAAATGGATGGGCAGCAACAGTTGCTTCTCTAAGGCCATTGCTGATGTTTCCCCGTTGACATTGTGTTAACACACACCTGTTTGCTCCAGACCAGCAAATTAACAAAACTCCTGCTTTTATAGAGTTGATCACACTGATGATGATCAGTTAATCAATACATTTGATCAGCAGCTCCTGGTTGCTGTTCATTATCACGATTCCTGTGCAAGCAGTGAGTGTAGACTTAGGTTTTCATGCACCGCCTCAGCATTTTGTCTTAGTTTTAGGGTGCAATGACCAAATTTTAGGACCTGGTCAAGATAGTATTATGTTGTCCTTCAGTGCTACTAATGTATAAAGAGAAGTGGCAGTGTTAAATCTCAGCCCATGACAGTAGACAAACAATCCTTCAAGAAATCCTCAAGCTTTTCCTTGGGATCAATTTAGATTTTTAAGAAACAAATGTGCTTACAGAACAGTACGTTTTATGACATTTACTGCAACCAGCTTTACTTCAGTCTGATTCTAACTCTGTTACAGTCAAATTGATGAAGTTTTATCATTTCAACAAATTATACATGACATTCTTCACTTATGCTACATACAGTGCATGCTTACAGTTTAAAGTACCATTTTTACTAAATGCTAACTGTTGCTAATTGTTGTCTCAGTTTTATGTCAGAAACAACTAAACACTAAGGAAGGCTGTGGTGCATTGTATTGAAAGCAAAGGGTCAAAAACAAATTAAGTACACTGAGGAACACATATCAACAAGTGCTACTGTTCAAAGCACTTGACGTTTGGCATATGAAATGGATAAAGTGTCTTTTGCCGATAAACTCAGATTTCTATGGGGCAAACGTCAAACTAGTTTGATGGGATCACAATATTTGCAGTTCAAAATAACCAAACCTGAGATAAAAATGTCCTAATTATTTTAACAAATTAATTTTTTTCTCCCTAATTTCACATCTTTCTGTCAGTTGCCACTTACCATCAGAGTCATGTTATCATCTGCGAGTGGAGCTGAAACATTTAAACCCAGAGCAGAGGCTGAGGAAGACAAAAAAAGGTGTTTGTATTTAGTTATAACAATTCTAATTTGATGTGAAATGATAAGAAGGTTGTGCATTTTTTTCTATCATCATCTCAAGTTGATCAGTATTTTATCATATTAAAATGAACTTCCAGAATACATACTCACTTTTTCAGATAGCATCCAAAAATAAGCCAGAAACAAACATATACATATTATCACACAAAGTAAAGACCACCAAACTGACTCCAATGACAATTAATACCTCTTTTAGTAACACAGAACTATGTTAATATACCTTTGATAACATAAAATTGAATGTGCTGAAATATTTTAGCTCAGTAATGTAAAGCCATTCTTCCTAAAAGCAATCAGAACAGAGCTGCACAGGAGGTATTCGGTAAGAATTTTATGTAGTAAAAGATTTTAAGTGTGCAATGAATTATAAGAACAAGACAATTTATTAAAAATGGCAATAAAATACAAACAGGAAAAATGTTTTGTGAAAATGCGCCCACAATTTAGCCATAGGAAATGTTTTTGTACTTATTTGTAACTTATCTCCTTTGTGGCTTAGTAGAAAACTAATCATTTACAGACTAGAACTGTGAATCAAAATTTTGGAATCTTACCCTGGTCTGGAGCAATGCATTCACACTTGTGGGCTGTAATGTAATCAGGCTTGAAGCCACGGTTGATTGGGTAATATTTAAAGGCTTCGACCTGTGGAAAGTGAACCAGTTTGCTTCATGTACAAAAAGTGCTGGCGTGCATATTTTGGAGATGTCTAAACAAATTTCAGCCTGCTACCCACCATCTTCTTGATTGCATCGGAGATGAATATGAAGGAGATGAGGCTAGAGAAGCCCTCTTCTGTGAAACGTGTCATGTATTTGATAATGTAGCTGGCATCTGTGAGAACCAGCAGAAAACACTGCAGGCAGGAGTGAAGGCCGATCCACAAACGCAGCTCCATGTAGTCGATGTTGTTGGTCCTGTGATTACAGATATAGAAAGTGGAAGTAAAAACAAAAGCTAACAAGGAGGTATTTTTTTGTAAATAATTTATACACACTTTTTTTGGCTTTTTAAAGAAGAATTGTTTTTCAAACTTCAGAAAACTCTGTTTTCACATGTCACTAAAAATGGGTACATGGTTTCTCAGTTTGGGATTTCTTCCCAAAACATGAGGAAGAAGGTGCTGTGATCAGATGGGATGAACACAAACCTTTTGGGCCATCAAGAAGCATCTCATATCTAACACTTCTCAACAGTCTGAGAACACCATCCACACAGTGAAGCATGGTGGTGGCAGAATCATGTTGTACGGATATTTTTCATTGGCAGGGACTGTGAGACTAGTCAAAGTTGAAGGAAAGATGCATATATCACAATACAGAGAATTTCTTTAAGGGGAAACCTGTTTACATCTGGGCTAGAGGTTTACCTTCCAGAAGGACATTGGACCTAAACATTCTGCTGAAGCAACACTCCAGCTGTGGAGAACCAGTGAAATGTCCTGGAATGGTCCAGTTAAAGCCCAGACTTCGGTCCATCAGAGATGTGTGATTTAAAGATTACTGTATATAAGTGATGCCTTTCCAACGTGAAGAAGCTGTACCAGTTTTCCATGAAGAATGGACTAAAAGTCTAGTGGCTAAATGTTGCAAGCTAGTGGAAATGTACAGGAAGAGACCTGCTGTTATTACTGCTGCAAAAGGTGGCTTCACAAAGAATTGACTTTAGAAGGACGAATACTTATACACACACACAACACTTCTCAGTTTTATATAGTTTTTAGAAATTCTTAAAACAAGTTTTTCCACCATTTAACTCATCAATCTAAATATTTTTGTAGAATTATTACTTATATTGAAAGGTAAAAGGTAAATTCCAGGCCGTAAGGCAACAAAAGTGAAAGATTACCAAGGACGTGTATACTTTGGCAAACAACTGTAAATAAATTATAGTAAGCAACACTGAGTCTGCTTTAAAATGTTGGTTCTTACTTGCTGAAGTTGTAAAGCAGTTTCTCAAAAATAAGAATGGGTCCAGTTGAACTGAGAATAATGAGAGGCTGTCCGGCAAACAAACAGAAGACAGTTCCTGCTAAAGCTGTGCCAAGGAAACTCTCCATTACTCCCTAAGACAAAGACAGGACAGACAGACAAGCCTGTGAGTGAATGTCTCTGTTAATAGAATACAGTGCTGTTTTGCCATTTTTAGAAGGATTGTTTTGTGTTTTAAAATGCAGATATCTTCTGAAGACCTGGTAGTTGTCAGTAGCATCTCCTAGCAGTCCTCCGAAGGTAATGGCATTGGTGATGCAGCCCAGGTAGATGAAGAGAACGGCAGAGATGGACTGGATATGGAAGCCGTCGTAAATGTCACTACAGTAAAACGGCATCTTCCTTTTGATGTCCAGCCACATTCCACCACCAATACTGGAAAAAACAAAAACAAAAAGAGCAACCTTTGACAAAACGTAGCACAACTTAAATGCATGTTAGTTTCCTCTTTATGCTGCTTCTCCATTTGCTCAGTTTGGTTTAATTTGTAACTATTAGTTTCAGAGCTGCAGTAACCTGGAACACCTGCTGATTGCATTTTTGTGTTACTTAAAAGTGCTTATTGCAAAGTATGAAATCAAACATAAAAAGCTTATCCCAAACTATATCAAAGGTGCAGTTTGAAAGGGTTCACTCCAGTAGTTTTCCAGATGTATTGATATGCAATTCTGAAATGTGGGTCCACACTCAATAAAAATGAATCACACAGCTGAATTCACAAAAACTATGTGGAAGCTTGAGTCATGTGATTGACCTAAATAAGGCTGACTGTAGTCTGTGTAGACAAACAAACAGGGACGAATCAGGCAGAGTACAATCCCGGGGAACATGTTTATGTGCAAAATATGAGTGAACCTGCTGCCAAATACCAAAAAGAAGAAAAACAAAAAAGAGAACGAATAGCTAAGACAACTGTCAAGAGTAGATATCACAGATCCAACAGGGCAGTGGAGCATCATGAAGACAGTGCACAGCATTCAAAGACACACAGCTTCTCCTAGACCAGGCTGAACCTTTGACCCACTTTCAGTCACTTCAACTGTTTCCATAGGTTACCACATAAACTTGGTAAATGACAACAAGTTTTGCTGAAAAATGTTTAATTTAAAAACACACTAATAATCACTATGAAAAAAACTATTGTGTGGATTAAATTTATTCTTGCATGACTTTTTTTTTTGTCCGGTCTTCATGCTTTTGCAACGAGTACCTTTAGTTCCCAGTTTTCTACTTTCACTTGTCTGAGCAACAAACAGTTCACATTCTTTGTTGGTTTTTTGTTACTTTCGTTTTGTCTTAAGTTTTGTTTTTTAAACTTGCACTCTTATTGTTTGTTTATGAACAATAATGATTTGACTAAGTGTTGGCATCATATTAACATTTCATATGGAATTTTATAAATTTTATTAACTTTTTATTACATCTTGCTTTTTTTGCTCTCTCTCTCTCTCTCTCTTCTCATAAATTCCTTGTCTTTCTTCCTGGTTTGTTTTCTGCTGCTCTATTGACATTTTAGACTATTCTTTGGGTAGTATTATGGCTGAAAGAATTTGTTGAGTAACTCAGACAACCTAACAAGACAAACAAGAACAAAAGATATGCTAAAGCTGCCGCCAATGGTTTATTACAGCCACCAGGGTAAAACACATCTTTGTCTTTTCCTCCTTCTTAATAAAATAGACTGATAAAAATGCAGAATAACAGACAAACAGTCACTGTGAGGACACTAAAACTGAAAAAATCATGAGCTGCAAGTGTCAGAGGAGGCTAGTCGTTAAATGTAACTTTTATGACTATAGTGTTTTATGTAGATCTCACAAGTTAAAAAGACCCTTCACTTCCACTTTTTTTTTAATTCTGTACTCAGAGACAATGGGAGACATTGAAAAATGACCAAAGTACCAATGTTTTGATGTGTGAACTGTGTAACAAATGTAAAATTTGTGGAAATAAGCATTTGTTTGCAAAAAGTCTGAAAAGTAGAGACAGCTCAAAAGTATTGATATGATGATATTATCACATTCCCAAGTTGAACTGTCTGCAATAAAATCTCCAAAGATCATAAAACAAACTGTGACTTTGTAAAAGCTGTAAAAGATTTCAAAAGACCAGTTCAGTCATTTAAAGTCCAACTCTCTGTGATTCATTTAAACTTTGAATCATGGTTCTACGGTCAAGTATTTCTGAGCTCTAGAGCTCCAAGGATGACTGGCTTTTCTCATGTATTTTGCCAAAATCTCATTGTTGTGTCTGTGACATATATTGATTTATTTATTGCTAACTTTGTCTAGGCCATAGAAAGCTTCCCTACCAAAAGTCATTGTACACAATTCCCAATTAAGCCTCACACTTTGATTTATTTTTTGCATCTGATGGAGGAGCAAATTAAAAATTGTGACAGAAACAGAAGAATAATAACTGAATAGTAATGGTGCTTAAATATTTGTGCATTGGCACCCTTAATAAGCTCAACACATTAACAATAACTTTGTTCAAAACAGTAGCATTTTTTATTGAAAAGGCAATCCCTTATGGACACAATCAGTCTTTACAATGACACCAACAAGCAGATGCAGCTTCCTGAATCATCATGTAAAAACTGGAGCACAGAGGTAGAAAACTGTCAAATGGGGAGCTGTAACAATGTGCTCAACAAATGAAAATGACACTGGCTCTTTACACACATCATTACTCACAAATTTACAACTTGCTTGAAGAACAAATTAAGTCCTGTTTTACTGTTGCTGACTTGATCTTATAAAAGCAATTATGAGTTGTCATATTTCAATATTTAGAGAACAAAAATATATCTGTTATGATGAGCAGCTCTCCTGCCTTCTGAATGATTCAGTGTGGGAGAAATATTTCCAGAATAGAACAAAAAAGGTTTGAATTGTCAAAGGACAGGAGGTTGAACTCAGGCCAAACATGGAGTTGGAGGTTATTCTGGCTTCCACCTGTATGTACCTGTCAGAGACTTTATCACCTTGTAACAATGAAAACAAGAAGCCTGTTACAGACTTTCACAAACATCCAACATGCCATCCCCTTGACAAAGGTCAAGATCAAGGTTTTGCCCAACTACACTTTGGTACATGGTGAGGGCAGCCAAGGTCAAACCACCAACTCTTATATTGGCAGGCGCTCAAAGTTTGTAGGAAAAATATGTTCTGAAAAGGGTTTCAAATAAACACAGTGGGGGAAAATGTTTATTCAATTTCCCTGCTGGTTTTGTGAGTTTGCTCACTTACTAAGAAATGAACAGTCTTGATTGTTTATGGTGATTACATGGTAATGAAAAGAGACAAAACATGAACCAAAAAACAAAACTAAATAAAAACCTAATATTCTTTGAAGTAATGCATATCGTGCTCCATCTTTAATGTCAGAGTGCTAAACTAAGATAATCTTATGTTGAAAAATTATGAAATAAGAGCCATTTTGAATAAATCTTACAAATAATATCATGCAAAGTCTCACAAGATCTATTAACAATCAGAATATGAGTTGTGAATGACTCTCAGTTACTACCACATATAATTTTGGACAATACCTGAAAAACTGACTGAGTTAAAGCCACTGCAGTGTTAGCTAAGATCAACCAGCTGTGGCAGTCATCTAGAAATAAGTTGACTTCCAATTTTAAACAGTTTCATAAGTTGCAGATGTACATCCAATGATTACCTTTCATTAAGTTTCATTAAGGTCCCTCCAGTGGTTCATGACATATTTTGCTATCAGACAGGAAAGGTTGACTTCAACAGGCAATGACAACATTTTAAGTTACATTTTCAAGCAATGTGTGGCACTCACACATTTGTGCCTTGCCATTGTGGTTTAGTTTGAGGATTACATGTTTCTTTAAATTTTCTCTTAAGGCACACAAGATCCTCCTTGAACAATGAGGGGAGGAAGACACATCTTCAATTGGCTCCTTCCCTTCTCCATCCTGCTGCTATACCATCCTGTAGCTGGTATAGCAGCCCCAGGCTCAGCAATTAAAACAAACTCCACTTGAAAAAAAATGATCTATGGAACCACTCGAGGTGCCACTTCTGACATTATGGTCACTTCAATAATAATAATTTTTAAAAAAATTAAAAAGTGGAATAACTGGAACTCTTGGTTTATTAACCATTACAACAAAGGCTGGTAACAAGAACATGTCTACTGTGTATCTCCTATTCCTAGCATAACAGTGCAGATCATAGTGCACATGCACAGCATTTTAGCATTGTACGGTGTACACTTGACCCTAAAGATGAATGTGAAAACACTGATCTATACACACCTCCCAGTGAATTTCAGTTCCTCTCCCAATTCATGCTGAACAGGAAGGTCCTCATCTTCTCCTCCAGCAGCTCCACCAGCTGAGCCATTCATCTGACCTAGCTCATTCAGGTTAAGAACAGACTTCCTGTGAAAATTAATGTAGAGACAATTAGTTATATGTTAAGAAATGTTTGTACACTACTGAGCCACAAAACTTAAATCACTGGGGAAACTATGTAGTAACATAGGATCTATTTTGGTTCTTCAAGAGAACAGCACATACCACTACATGGCAAAAAAAAAAAGTTCAAATGCTGCTTTGGAAACATAACACAATTGTTGGTTCTGCTGTGAAACTCTCCACATCTCAGTCCAGGCAAAACTCCAAATGGACTCAGCTGTTGTAGCTAGTTGATCACTAAGTGAAAAGATTAGTCACACTTTGGACCCAAAAACATCTCCCATGGTGTCAGATACAGTAATTCAGCACAGACCCAAAGATCTCTTTTGGTTATGGGACACACTCCAAGGCCTAATCAACTTTGGCTGGGCCTTTCTTGGAGGACTTTTAAGTACTTTTAATACACTTGTTTGCTACTGTTGCATTATGCTTAAGGCACTTTTGGTCTTTTAACACTTTTTGGTGTTGTTGGTGTGGTTTGGGTCCGCTATTCTCTAGCCACCTGTAGCTGTCCTTAGCTTAGCTTAGCATGGTCATTTCTGTCCTGTTCTCTCTTGTTCTAACTTGCTCTCTGTTTCGGATGTTTAATTATTCCTCTGCCTCCTTTAGTGGTAAAGGTACGTAAAAGGAGAGATTACATTTCTCCAATTTTAGCTTCTTTTCAATAGCCCCCTGGAAAATCCAGAAACACTACACATCAACATAAATATGTCAGAGTTAGTCCAATAGCTAATTTTCATCTGTTGTTCTCTGGCAGGTAAAAGAAAAAAAACATTATTCATTAAAAAGTATACAAATACAACAACTGATAAAAGCCCATATAATATCTTAAAAACAAGACATAAGTCACTGAACAGGTGGTAATGTTCGAAGACTAAAATATTACACTTACTGATGATATTACAAGCATAAAAATGTTTTCTGTCCAAAATTTTAATTGTTTTGGTAGGAGAGACTTGATAGGTTTTAGCACATTTGCAGTTGTATGCGACCAGGTCGTTAAACAATACGATATATGAGAAAAGATCATTGCATGCATGTAAGTTTTTACTGACTGTAAAGTGAGAAAAGGTCTAATAAGATAAAAATTTTCCAGCTTGAATTTTTCTACAGTCATACTCTTTATAATATGTTGCCTAAATGTGGGATTTGAACCAAAGACAACACCAAAATACTTGAACTGATCCACCACATAAAGTCTCTACATTCACATGAACACTTGGTCTTGGGTCCTCTGCTGACTGCTGCTAAAGAAACATACGTACAGATTTTTTTGTTTTTTTGTATTTAGATGTAAGCATTAGTTTTGAAGCAAGTAAGATACAGACAACATGGTTGTAAATACATCATCAGTTTCCTTTTCTCTTGTTTCTTAGCATGTGTATACAATACCGTGTCATCTGCATATAGCTAAACATCTGGTAAATCATTAATATAAAGACTAAAAAGGATAGGCTCCAGTTATTTTGACAACTATTGTAGTACATTATAATATTATCTTTAAGATTAACATGATAAATACAATACAAGATTAAAAGAAGGTGTAAAGGTACAAGCAAAACTTGTATTTACATGCCTCATTTCTGCTGATGGAACCTTCTTGGGAGGTTCAATGCGTATTTTAGGATCCCATTCCCCTGGTGGAAGGACAATCACCTCATCCAGAAACTCATCAACACCTGCAATCAAGTCATCACGGTCCCTTGCTTTGTAGGCAACATCACTAAAAAGCTGATAGAAAGATAGTACTATCAAGTTAATAAATTTGATATGTGTACAGGAAAAATGTGACAAGGGAAGATGGTGTCACAAAGTTTCTTACATCGTCTACCATGAGAGTAGCAATAGCTCTGCCAATTTCATTGTAGGACTTGGTTTTGCCTTGAGGACCCAGCAAAATGAAGAGAAACCTGTCAAAAGAGAATCGTAAAAGGCTCATAAATCAACAATTATACTTTAGAGTGATGAAGGGACTGAGACAAGAGGGACGTCTACCTGGTTGGGACAGGGACCTCAGTGAGGCCTCCCAGTGTTGTGGCTTGAGCCAAACGTACAAATGAGACAAATGGTTTGTCCAGAAAATCCACCTCACCAATCATAACATTGGAGGCCTCAGCATCACGAGGAATCTTCTTCATGAACTTATTCTTCAGCTGAAAGAAGAGAGGAGAGAACTCACGTGTGTGATGCTAGTTTCACTGCGCATGAACTTTTACTGGCTCAGGAATAATTGTTTGAACATGAACCAGTAGCTAATGAGCTAACACAGAACTTAGGTTAACTTACCGTTGTCAAACTAGTAATGAACAAACAACAAAGACAACAAAATAACTTCTGTCAGATTACCATTTTTATTGATCAATTATTTGCAGTTTTTTCCACTGTGATTTGTGCTAGAACTCCTCTGCTGGACTCATTTGGTGCAGAGGCGCTTTTCTGTTGAGGTTGACAGTACTGATTTATTTATTCTTCATACATATTTGATGGGTTCCTCTAAAATTTGACAAATTTGAGCTTCCATTTACTTAAAAAAAATCCACATGTACCAAAATACCCAAGATAACATTATTTTTTGACTTGAGTTGAAATGACAGCTAAATATTTACAATCAGGCTGTTAATCAGTGTCCTGGATATGCTGATTTCTGGCATCATAAACAAACTCTAGGTATATGGAATGTCACTTCACTGAGCTCAAGTGTGAGGTTGATTTTCACCAGACAGATAAAGTTGGGCTCACCTCCACCTACACCTTGGGCTCTAACAACAAACTAACACCTCAGAGTTGTGCCGATGCTCTTCTGCATCAAAAGGAGACAGCTGAGATGGTTTGGGCAAGAAGAGAAACTAGAGACAATAATGTTTTGGCTAAATTTTTTTCCCCCTTTTTTGTAGATTCCCTTTCGTAGATAAATTGTCTCTCTCAGACTTTGTAGTGTCAACATGATATGCGATTTTAGAGATGCATCAGATTGCTCTTTACAAATACTACCAAATTTAAAGGTACAGTATCCTGCATCTTGCTGCATTTTCATTTACACATGTTATCAAGACAACTAATCAACGAATGAATGAATGAATGAACAAACAAATGAATGAAATAACATTGATCAAAAGCAATTTGTTTTACTACGGATTGCAGGTTCGCATAACAACAACAATAGCTGTAGATTTCCTGTAGGCTTTTTTTCCAAACAATTTTAATTGCATACAGTAAAAATTAAGCTAAAAAATATAAAACCACACAGTGCTGTTACAGTTTTTTTGTATCCCCCTCCCCCTCCTCACAAAAGAAGCACATGGCAGTGGAGTGGTGGGTGCTTAAACCAAAATCTCTTTGTAATCTCCTAATGCTGCTTTCAGAGTCAATACACCAGCTGGACCATTTTCTCTTTCTTCTAACTTTTTGTTCCTAAGCATTCATAAACAAGACATTACAAAACCTCCTACTAATTATAATCCATTAACTCATGTCACTTTTTTTGGTTTCTATCTGTATCTATACTGGTGAGAGTTTATTTGTATGTTTTGTTATCCTCCGGTAAATAAGTTATGTCGTGTACTTTGCCCCATGACTATATTAACTAGTCAGATCAAAGAAATAAGGAGGGTTCAAGCCAGTGCATGTGAATAAATAATAGCTCCAGTGATCAGGGTAATAGTTTCTTTGACGTTTGTGTGAAGATTTTTACCCACGTGCCACAAAAATACCAAACAAGTGCTGCTGATTAAAAGTCAAACAGCAATACAGCTGTGCTTGAAATACTGAAGAAGTCTTTAATTCTGTCTAAAGTGGTTACAAAAGTAGTCACCTCGTTGCTAATCTTTCTGTTTTGTTGCCTTACAATCTGGAATTATGTTAGATTTTTATTTTGATTGTAAGTATTATTTGTACATAAAAGTACTTCAGATGATTAAAGTTAAATGGGGAAATTGTTCTAAATAAAACACAAAAGTGATGCATGCATCTGTATGCACACCCTTTGCTCTGAAACCCCAATCATCTTCAACAGCCACATAATTAGGAAAATGAGATCCACCTGTGGACAATTTAGGTGATGAATGATCTCAGTTTATATATACATGCTCTGATAGCTCCTGGTGTAATATCTCTAAGTAGTAAGGTCTACCACCAAGCAAGAGGCATGAAGATCGAGGAACTCTCTGCACAGGTCAGAGACAAAAGGTGTAAAGTTCAAATAAGAGCTGTGTTCTAAAAAAATATACCAAACTCAGAACATTTCATGAAGCATCATAAAATCCATTATTAGAAAATAAACACCACAGCTACCCTGCCAAGAGAAGGCTCATCCACCAAAACCCATTGGTTGGTTAAGATGGGTGTTAATCAGAGAAGCAACCAAGAGGTCAAAGATAAGTCAAAGATAACCATGATGGAGCTGAACAGCTCCTCTGCAGAGATGGGAGTATCTGTTCATAGGACGACTATAAGCTGTGAAGAGTTGGGCTTTAAAGAGAAGTGGTCAGAAGAAGCCATTATTAAAAATAAATACATAAACAAATAAAAGCAGACCATTTGGGATTTGGAAGATGCTACGATCAGATGAGACTAAAACTGAACTAATTGGCCATCAGAGCTGTAAACCAAACATCTCTCATCATGCTCAGAACACCATCCCTACAGTGAAACAGTGGTGGCAGCATCATGCTGTGGGGATGTTTTTCATCAGCAGAGAATAAAAAATTGATCAGAATTGACAAAAAAAGGGTGCAAAACAAAGAATTTCTTGAGGAAAATCAGTTGTCTTCCAAAGATTTGAGACTGGGTTGGAGGTTCACTAATATGATTTAAAGATTGGTGCAGACAAGCAGTGGCCATCCAGCCTAAAAGAGCTGGAGCAGTTTTGTCTGGATGAATGGGCAACAATTTAGTGGTTACATGTATGTACCAAGCTCATGGAGATATACCTGAGGAGAGTTGCTGCTTTCATTGCTACAAAAAGTGGCTCTACAAAGTAGAAGCACAAGCAGTTTCTCAGTTTTGCATTTTTTAAAATTCTTTAGAACAAGTTTTTTTTTCTTTTACCTTAATCAGACTTAAATATTTTTTGAAGTTTTGAAAGTAAACAGAAAATAAATAAATAAAATACTACTAAGAAAACACATACTAGCAAGGTTTTTTCCTCAAGAGAGTTATTTGAGAGAATTGTAATCTCAATTCACACTAACAAAAAATGTTTCTCATTTTTGCAAGAATTGTAGAGTCCTAGCCAGCAGTATCACAACTAGTCACTGTTTTCTGATGAAGGTTGATAACATAAGATTCTAACATTCAGTTTTAGGATGAAATTTAGAGTTAAAGAACTTAACTGGTTGACATTGTGAGTGAGCACACTGTTTCATTCAAAGAAAGTGATGTACTAAATATCAGAGTGACTTTCACTCATTCATGGCAGTGTATCATGTCATAAACAAAACGCATCACATCCAACCATTTTTTTTCTTTAACAAGAACAGTGATGCTTGAGAAGGGGAAATTAATAATTTTATCTTATGTGTGAAATATAGTGGTACTGTCATGGTCTGGGCCTGTGTCGTTGCATTTGGAGAAAGATGTTTTGCTATTAAATTAGCATTTTGATGTGTTTTAAACTGAAGTTTTCTGTTCTACACAGCCAAGGCAACTAATGTAGTTTGTTTTCTGACTCAGATTGCTGATTTTGTTACACGTCCATTTATCTTTGCATTAAAGACAAGGTTAAAGTAATTTTCACTGCCAGAGTAATCAGGAAGTATTAGTAGAGTGAATTATCAGGATGGCTGACATTTATTTAATAAAAATGTTGTAACATGACTGTTGTATTAGAAGTAACTCAACAACATCCCAGAGCTAAGAATCAAGTTTTTTTGTGATCATATTAATTCATAAATATGCAAAAAGAGAAAACTAAAACCTTCTCAAATTCTAAATTTCATCCATTTTCACAGAAAATAAAGTAGCCACTGACTTTTGTTTGAAAGGAAAAATGTTAAAAAGTTCAAGAAAGCAAGAGGAGCTTATCAACCTACAAACACTCATTTATAAACACAAACATGTCTGCATGTACTACATGTGCTACACAGTTTAACAAATTCCCACCCAGGCCACCAGACTATGTGGATTAGAGGGATTAGGAACTTCAAATTGTTTTTGTTCTGTTTTCCTCGTGAATCAGAAATGCATAACAGTTGAGTGAACATGCTTTTTTAGGCCTTTTGTTCATGACACAAAAATAAAAATAATCCACCATCAATTTGTTCCTTCATTCTCAAAACAAAATCCATAAATCCCCTTTTCTTTGCCCCTTACTGATGCAGTGCTAATTAATATAGGTCTAAAAGTGTTGGCACTACTGCTGAGCAAAAATCAAATCTAAAATTGCCATCTCAGTTCTCACGTACACAGAACTAACTCAGCAGACCTCTGAAAGTTTAACCCTTTTTATTGTTTAGGATACAGAGATTATAATTTATGGACTAACTGCCCCAAATCATCAGTCTTCTAAATAACAGACCTGTACCTATTACCTCCAGTATTGTCCTGAACTAAATGATACACTTTGTAAACCTGCACTTTATGGGACAAAGCCCTGACTTTATGAACACTGTCAGAGCCACATGCTGTCTGTATGTTGTGTGATGTCTGTTCTTTATTGTACTACTTGAGAGACACCACTAGCCGGAGCCAAACTCCTTGTGTGTGTGTGTTACCCATTGGGTCAGTAACTCTGATGCTGATTTTTTGTTGTTTCTGAGCAAAGTGTTGTGAACGTGTGCTGGAACTGTGAGACAAAACCTGTTTGTACGAGGACATTTCGATCAGGTTGATTAATAGTTAGTCTAACTGGATCTTTGCTCCATTAAATGGTGTAGAATTGTTAAAAACCACATTACCTTGGATCACATTGTAGAGAAAGTGCACAGGGTGGGTTAGAACAAGTGAGAGGGAGAGGAGCGTGTGTGCTCAGTCTGGGAGTGAGGCAGAGATGTTATCTTAGCAGGGAATGTAAAATGGAGGCTGCAGGAACAGCGACAAATATTACAGACCTCAGTAATTTTTTGAACAGCCCCTGGTACAGAATATTAATGAAAACCTAATGCCACAAAAATCCCATTTTTAACTTACACTAAATACCAAAACAACATATCAGATGTTGAGACTGACAAAATATTCTTTCAGTACTATTTTTCACAGTTGTCAGTAGTTATCAGTAGTTAGTACATTATCAGTATTATTATCAGCCATGACATCAGGTACAGAGCATGAAGTAAGGAGAAAAAAGCAGAAATCCAGGCTAATGGCATGGCTAGGCAAACAAGAACCCTTTTTAAATCGTTTCTTTAGGGCTTCTAAAACAACTCCTTATCAAAAATGACATACTGGTGGGAAAGAAGGCTGCATTAGCTAAATATTAAACTTTTACACTTTTGCATGACACCATTTATTTAGTTTGTTGCTGTCTTCTCAGTCAAACAGTATCTGTGTTTCTCTTTAAATGTATGAATGTTGAGCAAATGTGTTGATGGTGCTGAGGCTGCTGAATGTATCAGTCCACCTGATCGGCAGGTCTAGTGATTCCAAAACGTTTACTCAGCTCTAATTCAGCAGCCTCTCAGCATTATTGGCAAACAGAGTCTGTGCTTAGCTCACATACATACATTTGCATAGTAACACACAGACGTTGTTCAGGTGAGAAAACAGCGACAAACTAAACAAATTATGTGTTTGGCCCTCGTTTGGATAGCCATCAGCTTTGCCTGGTCGAAGACTAACGGTGGTACTAATGGTACTAACCATTCATCACTAGTAGACAGAAGATCACTTCAAAATGACCAGACTATCCCTTTAAATGTTTGGGAATTGAGGATCCAAGTGTATTTTTTGAAGTGAGCTGTTTTTAAAGATGTTTTCAGAAAAATAAAAACATCTGTTGCAATATCTGATACTTCATGGTAAAACAAAATGGTTTGATTATAGCGATTAAGTTATGTGCTTAATGTTTTATCGTCAAATGTTATGAAAGGCAGGTAAGCTTGTAACTGCTTGTGCTTTTCTGTGGTCATGTGTTCATTTGTTTGGAGTTAACCCAATTCAAGATGATCACCACAGCTAGTCAACCTTAGCAAACGCAAAAATGGACACACCATAGTTTGTTTTGCTTTTTCTTTACAAATTTTGTGATGCACTTTGGTGCGTAGCAGCTGAGAGTCATCCTTAACATATTTGCCAAGTGCTAACAAATCATCTGAGATTTTAGTTTAAA
Organism: Kryptolebias marmoratus; assembly: GCF_001649575.2. Classification (NCBI taxonomy): domain Eukaryota; kingdom Metazoa; phylum Chordata; class Actinopteri; order Cyprinodontiformes; family Rivulidae; genus Kryptolebias; species Kryptolebias marmoratus. The sequence continues at coordinate 7,855,579 of NC_051443.1, forward strand.
ACTTTGCATATTGGTAAGTGATATACTTTTATAGCTTTTATAACTGACTCTGTACTTTAAAAAGAAAAAGAAAAACATACTGTATATTGAGGTCAAAATTTCATTTTTGTTTGTTTTTCCACAATGGCTGTGAGGAATTCAGATTTAAGTTAGGGGATCTACATATTTGGCTGTTTCTTTATAAAGAGTTCAAGTACATGTTTTAGACACCTCAACGTTTTCTGTGAATGAATCCTCTGAATGCATTCATGCATAAATCCTACGTGAGAACACAGCTGATATGTGTCTTCAAGATACAATTTAGCTTCTTCCTGTCTGCCATCAAGCTCCGCTGACATCTTTAATTCGGTTCAAATGCATTAATAAACCACACTGTTGCTCCAAGTCTCCCTCATTATCACAAACTCAAACATCGCAGTTTGTTTTGATTCACTACAGTATACACTATCTTGCTAATCCAAATTCTTGAATGCATTAACGTGCTGCTAAGAATAGTCTGAGTCATGAGCTATTTTCTGTTGTTCAAGTAATGCTGGATAAAAGCTACAGCGACTGGCTAATTTATGCTCAGCTTTTGTAAGCCAAAAATAATTAGAGCCTAGCAACCACTGCAGACAGAAAATATTAAAAGATTAATTAACACATTGCTGATTTTAGGCCTGTTGCAAAAATTTTGGTTATTGTAAGAGAAAGAAACAAAAACAACGGAGGACTCTTACGTCTCTAAATGTAATAGAAAATCTTGTTACCAGGGTTTAAAATTTGGCAAACATAACCTCAAACAAACAACACACAGCCTTTGATGCCATTGTGTTTTTTGTTTGCTTGTTTTTTTACATACTGTTCAAAAAATGCCCAACTAGGGTATAAAAAGCTGAGTCCACCCCATGATTCAGTAACTCATAGAACTACCTTTATCAGCGATAACTTGTAGTAATCATCTTCTGTACAATGTTATCAATCTCTCATATTGTTGTCAAGGAAGTCTTCATTATTTTTTACAGTGATGCTTCAGTTTTTTCAAGTTAGCAGGCCTTTGCTTAGATCAGAGGTAGGCAACCCTGGTCCTCGAGGGCCACTATCCTGCATATTTTACTTGTTTCCCTGCTCCAACACACCTGATTCTGTGGTTAAATCACCTCTTCATGTTCTGCAGAAGCCTGTTAATCACCCATTGATTCAAATCAGGTGTGCTGGAGCAGAGAAACAAGAAAAACATGCAGGATAGTGGCTCTCCAGGACCAGGGTTGCCTACCCCTGGCTTAGATCCAAGTCTCTAAGGTTCTGCCACAGCACTGAAATAGTGACGAAATCTGTTCAAGTTCAGTTGAACAGATGGCCTCATATTTGACTCTATGGCATACAGAGCAGTTCATGGTCCTCTTACACTCACTGTTTTGAGTTTAAAAATCACACATCCTGCAGCTTAGCTTTTATTATTTATTGTTCAAAAGTCCTGCTTAATACTTAATCTTCTCTTTTACATACAGGAAATTTTTGAAGCTCCCACACTACTCCCATTTTACACCAAATTATTACATGTTGACATCCATCCATTCAGCAGTCCATTTTCTTTACCCACTTCCCCTTTCCAGGTCACGGGGAGCTGGTGCCTATCTCCAGCAGTCACTGTGCGAGAGATGGGGGACACCCTGGACAGGTTGCAAGTCTTTCACAGGGACACATGGAGACAAACGAGACAAACAACCATTCACACTCTCACTCACACCTAGAGGCAATTCAGTGTTACTATTTAACCTAACATGCATGTTTTGGTCAGTGGGAGGAAACCGTAGTACCCGGAGAACACCCACCTGAGCACAGGGAGAACATGTAAACTGCACCCAGAAAAGCTGGAAGGCAAACCTGCAACCTTCTTACAGTGAGGCGACAGCTACAACCACGGCCCCCGCCATGCCGTCATGTTGACATTTTAACTTTTAAAATAAATTTCAAGTAATTGTTTTCAAGGAAAACATAATTCTCTGGTGACCCCACTTCACATGCATATCACATGTAACCATTCAGTTAAATGGCTCTAAACTTATGTTCACTGGCAAATCAAATTTTCCACATTTACTTTGTTGAACATGATTTTCTTAGACAATATGTGAGAGCTGTTTAACTGCTCCACAAGCACACCTCTACAAAACAGTGTTTGTCTGAGACCAGAGGTTTAAATCATAAACAAAAGAAAATCTTAACTAAACCCACATCTCTCTGAAGTGCATGCACACATCTCAGCTTTCATTGATTTCCACTTCATCTGAGCTCTCTTCAAAACTGGAAGGGTCTTTTTATCTTAAATCCAAGCTAAAACACCGTTGACACATATTGACATGCGTGACATCCAGAGGTTTCTGCCACTTATGGATTAGGAATCTTTTCAAAACAATGTATACTTTTTGACTATTTGAGGTTTATTTTCTACTCTGCGTTTCTGTGACTGTCTTATTAAGAGTACACTTGGTAAGTGAGACACAGGTGTGTGGTTAACATGGTGACCCAAAGGAGCCACTGGCAACAGTTTTAACATTTCTTTTTATTTTACCTTTCTTTTCTTATAAAGTACATCAAAACATAGGCATTTTGCGATCTTAGATTATTACAAAGAAACTTAATAAAAACATCTTTTAACTATGTCAAGATATTTAAGAGCTTTAATTTTTTTTATTGCCTTTTGGGTGCACAAGCCTGGAAATACTGCACACACTAAAACACACAAATAACCTCACTGGTTGCCCATCCACAAAATCATGGAAGTAGAATTTACCTGGTCACTGCTGGGGGTGTCTGAAATATCATTCATGCTTCGGCTCTGAGCAGGATCTGTAGATAAAACACATTTATTTTTGGTATCAGAGAAACATATGATCTAGGTTTACATTATTAACAAGTGAAAGAAGATAGAGTTCAATGACCAAGGTTTGTTTTAGATAATTCCTTTCAAGTAACAGAAATATCTTCAGTTGTTGTAGGAGTAACACAGACGTTTGAATACTTCCCTGTGACCACGATTAATTTCAGATGGCTGACTTGTTTTTACTTCAGGCACGTTTGGCCTCAAACATAACAGAGCCAACAGGATCATATCACACAGAACCCAATACAATCTCCTAATAATACCCTTTTACTCAGATGGGTTCACAATAGAAATGAGCAAAGGTACTCACAATGAGACTACAATCGCTTAAGTAAACTTTAGTTATGCCCAGCACATTATAATCACAGTGAGTATATTTAGATATGCACACAAGCAGACACAAAAATAAATTTTAAGTGTTGAAAAAAGCAGTATGTGAAAGTTATTTGGGATCTCAGTTGATTAAAACACTGAATAAAATATTCAGGTTAAGAATGTGAAAGCTGTGAGTTAATAATCTAGCTGCAAGTAGTATGTACCAGCAGAGGTAAAAGCAGTTAGATCTTTAATTTGTCAAAAACATTAAGACCCATGAATGTCCATTGTTTGTTTGTTTTTTATGGGATAGGTATAAAACGTAACACTGGGGTGTTACGGTACACATAGGTCATGATTTGGTACATACCTCGGTAGAAGGGTCGGTACAACATAAGAATAAACAAGTGCCAAATTCTACTTTTGATTTGTTTAATAATTTATTTTAAACAGACAATAACTTTTCCAGAAGCAGATAGACAAAAGAAAAAAATAGTTGTGATAATAGGAAGACTCTGAGGTATCAGGTCACGTACAGCACAGTAGGATTTATCAACTGATCCCCTACCTTTAAAATTTAGTAATTTAAAAAGTCATATTGGTCTATCGTATTCATTCAATTTGAAAAAAAAGTGCCCTAAGGTCGCATGTCAAACAAAAACTTTGATAAAAAGAAAACCAGCTGGAGGAGAATTTTGCAATGAGTTAGGCTTGATAGCAACAGGTCAGTAAGAGTACTTGTCACAGTTTTGGTGTGATTTTGTTTCCTGTAAATCTGCTTTCAGTTTGTGTCAGTATGTTTCTGTACAAGTTATTTCTGCCAGTGTTCTCAGTTCATTTGTGTTTTTGTTTCCTTTTCTGCCTGGCAGTTTTGCTTCTGTTTTCCCAGCCCATAGTTTTCCTCAGTTAATCCGTCTTGCCTGTTACACACCTGCTGTTTATCTGTAATCATCCCAGCTGCACTCACTCACCAACCAACCCTCCCAGCAGATATCTTTCCCTACTCTCTGACAGATTCTCATGTGTGGCATTCCTGCTCAGCTTTGTGTTTGTTTTTTTGTTTGTTTGTCTGTTTTGAGGGGTTGTATCCTATGACTGGATCCTGGTTTTGCTCCTGTTTAATAAATTGCCTGTTTTTGGATTCTGCCTGCCTGCACCTACTGGCAGCTCTCTTTGGTCCTCAGCAAACACAACTGTTACAAGACTGGGTACAAAAAGAGCATTTTAGACAGGCTGAATATCTCAGAAGTAAAGATGGGCAAACGTTCCCTAATCTGTGAAAAACTCTAAAAATAGCGGAAAATTTTCAGGATAATGTTCTTCTGCAAAAAATTGGGAAATCTTTAAATATCCCATCATATACAGTTCATCATATCATCAAAAGATTTCAAGAATCTGGAGAGATCTCTGACCTCAAAGGACAAGACTGAAAGTCAGAACTGGATGTTTGTGATTTTCAGGCCCTCAGGCAGCTCTGCATTAAAAACAGGTCTGATCGTGCTCTGGACATCGCTACATGGACTCAGGAACACTTCTACAGATCACTGTCTGTAAACACAGTTCACTGTGACATCCACAAATGCTGCTTAAAGCTCTTTATGCAAAGAAGAAGACATGTGAACACCATTTAGCAATGCTGCTGTCTTTGAACAAAAGCTCATTTAAAATGGACTGAGGCAAAGTGGAAAACTGTTATGATTATATATATATATATATGTATTTTTCATGGATGCCACATCCTCCATAATAAAAAGGAGCAGCACCATCCAGCCTGTTACTGTGTAAAAGCCTACCTCACTTATGGTACTAAAGGGCATGAGTGCCTATGGCACGGGCGGCTTAGACATCTGGAAAGGCACCAACAATGCAAGAAACATATACAGATTTTAGAACAACATATGCGTACACACAGGCAATGTCTTTTTTTCAGAGAAAGCTTTGCATATTTAGGCAAGACAATGCTAAACCACACACTGCATCCATTACACCAGCATGGCAGTCCAGACTTCTCACCAACTGAAAACATTTGACTAATCATGAAAAATAAATTTGTCAAAAAAGACTCAGGAAAGTTGAGCAGCTAGAATCCTACATCAAACAAGATTGTGAAAACCTTCTCCTCTAAAACCTCCAGCAGCTGTTCTCCTCAGTTCTAGATGTTTACAGACTGATGGTAAAAGAAGAGGGGATGTTTCACAGTGGGAAACATGGACCTGTTCAAACCTTCGAGATGTGTTGCTGCTCAAATTCAAAATGATCTTTATTTTCAAAAATAAATTGTTGTTTTGTAATTATTTAAACATTTGTTTACTATGTTCCATTTTGAAGAAATTATGGGTTTAAGAGAATTGCCAATCAATGCATTCAGTTGGTTATATGCATTTTACACAACATCCAAACTTTTTTGGAATTGGGGTTGTAATACAAAAATTGGTGTGCCCACTGCTTCCAAACCCATTTGTGTTTATATGGTGCTCTGTAATGAACACAGCTTGCCAACAAGCATGCCATCTGTGGGATCAGAGTGCAGGATGGTTCCTCAATGCATCCAATCAGAAGGAACACAAACACAAGAGTTTGTGTGTGTGTCCACCAACAGAGTAATCGCTTTTTCGATTTATTTTTATGAGTCTTTATGCGGCTCTCCTCCAACACACCAACAGGCTCTCTAATCATTGTGGGATACACGTGGAGGCAGCTGTTGCAGGAGTCTCAGCTGAACAACTTCAAATTTTGCTTAACATTCACTGCTGTTTTTCTCCTCCTTGTTGGGAAATGTAATGCCAGGGTTCACACAGCATTCACGCTATGTCTGGAAAAACTACGCACATCTTGAATATATTTTTGGTCTTCCAGTAACTATTGCTAATCTTGGGGGCAGTTTATACATGTGCACCCTTCTTGCTCTGTCCATCCCTTCCATTTGAAGGAGGGTGTTGAGTACTTCCTCTGCTCCTTTTTTAATTATTATGATTATCTAAGCTCATGCCAGACATCTGTACAATGATGGTTCGGTATAAATATACGTACCGTTACACCCTTATTTACCACATATTGTATGTCCTTGAGGCTGTATAGACTGTTATTGTGAACTGAATGTTGTACATGAGAAAACTTTTGACAAAATGTGCATGCATTGTGTGGTGTGTTGAGACTCACGCAGGCGGCCAAGGCTGCTTGACTGCCGAGAACGTAGGTCTTCTGTGGAGCGGTGGATCCCAGAAGCTGAACTAGTACTATGACTCAGATTAACCTGAGGACTGCGATCTGATAGAGCAGCAGCAGTAAATGGAAGAACCATTAGTGATGAAGAAGTGATTTCAAGATAAGTAGTGAAAAAGGTGGTGATCAACATGGTGCAGCAAACATTAGGATGTACATCATTCAGAGTTAGTACATTGATAAAGTGAAAGGAAAGCACACAACAAATGCGTACTGGAGGATGTGTTGGAGGATTTTCCTATGTCTGCCAGTGAGCGATGGATTGGTTTCTTGGTCTGGTGACGGTGCTTCCTGAGCAGGACAAAGATAATCTTCTCTTTCAGATCCAGAGGAATGAGGCCATCCGCTATCTGTCGATCCACAATCTCCTCTGAAAAAATAAGTTTCCAGCACAGTTGTACACACATTGTATGTTATTTTACATTAACAAAATACAGATATATACAGTATATTGTTGTATGTATATAGTGTCACTGTATATATTGTGGAGCTGAATATAAATACTGTACATGCCAGTCATCGGTTAATAGAGTCATCATGGTCAAACATGTCATTAATTTGGGGCTTTTATTGATTCATTTTAACTATGCACAAGTTTGTATTTATTGCAGTTTTTTCCCATTCTACACAAGGGTACAAGCTCAAATTTATGCACACATTTGCCTAAATCTTTCCGTAAGTGGTGCGGAAAGTTCTAAAAGATATTTTAACTTCACATGACCAATGTTTATTAACTCCTTGTTGGTGATTTTGATTAACTTCATCTGGTAGTTTCTCTTCAACTTAAAGGATTTGTTGGACAGCATTCAGACTGATGAATACTTTGAACAACGGTAAAGTCCAAGGAGCTGATCTGAGAAGGAGAGGAAATTATTAAAGAATGTTCAGGATCAACCAAAGAAGCCAAGCCTGCCATTAACTGTAAACTGTCCACGGTGAAACAAGTTTTATATTGGTACAGACTGAAAAGACGCTGACTAAGAAAGAAGCTGCTGCCCCAAAAGCTGGACTGAAATTTGAAGCTGCACACATGGACAAACCACATGTGATTGAAAGCGGCAAAGAGAGGCTTTCAAACCTAAGAATACTGTACCAACTCTCAAGCATGGAGGTGAAAGCATCATGCTGTGGTACTGATGAATTGCACAAACTGGATGGAATGATGAAGAAGGCTGTCTAGTTGTTGTCAAATCAACAACTAGACAGCTAAAATTTGGACACAACTGTATGTTCCAACAATGATCCTAAACACACATCAAAACTGGTTTCTAAATGGATAAAGAGGAGAAACATTCCCAAAGCTTCGACCTCGATGTTGTTAAAAATTGGTGGACTGTGCTTAAAAGCCAGGTTTGTGTCAGGAGACACCCCAAACTGCCATGAAGAGTGGACAGTTAGTGGTCACGTTTGAGCTTTTCACTAAATATTAATGGCATTTTAAATAGAATTTGTGACAAAGGGCAACCCTGACAGAGTCAACCACTTACTGGAAACATTTCAGACTAATTACCAGCAATGCAAATTAAGCTCTCTCTCTCTCCAGTTGTCCAGGAACAGAATCACTTTTAGGAGGAAGCCTGACTGAAACTTCATAATGTACCATGTTTTTTAAACTGTCAGTATTTTAAAACACTGTGAAATGAATGTGCGCTGTAAGTAAAAATACATTTTTAAATGCAAAAAGGCATCTACAGTACATGATAAATAACAAAATAGTTTCTAATTTTTAATCTGAACTCTTCTGATAACAAAACAGAAGATAAAGTAGATTATATAAGGTAGACATCTTGGTAAATTTGGATTTTGATTGATCATTATAATACGAATGAATCTGCCCAGATACTGAACTTTAGACATTACCATTGCAATATCTTTGGTTTGTGTTGACTGTACTTTGACTTAACATCTAATATATGTCTCTGGAGTAACTCACCCACAATCTGCGGTAGTGAGTAGCCCTCCAGATCAAGCAAAAGACTTCCTGTCTGCAAGCAGGTCCTTAGCTCAAAGAGGCTGTGAAGAGTCAGTGTGGAGACATGTGGCTTGCTCCATCTTTCTCCTCCTTCCTCCACCTTCTCCTCAAATTTTACCCACCTAACAAAGAAGGGAAATATGAGTTTTGAGTCTGGAACTCAATTAAAAAAAGTTGGGGTGTTTAATTGTTAATAGATAGACAAAATGACTGATTTGTCTCTGTCACAGAGTGTCCTTCAACAAGATGCTGTTAGATAACGTTTGTTATATGTAGTGCTAATTTTTTCTACAACCCTTGAAGCCTCAAATGTAACTTTACATTAAACTAATTTAAATGTAACCTAAATTTGACAAATGTGATGTGTTCATGTGTATACATGTATATATCTGAGTAAAACTATACCTTGCAGACTCTTTCCACTCCAATTCATCCCCATCATGCTGTAGCGTGTCCATCTCAGTGAATATTGTAGGTGTTGGGGTGCTGTCATCCTCCCCTAGAATGTGGCGAAGGCGCTCTGCAGCAGGTGAAACTAAACCAAAGACAGAGTCAGTTTTAAGTTTTTATCAATCTTAATGGTAGCAGCACAAATATCAACTAAACAGTAATGCTACCATGGATTCTAGCATTAATTTTATGTCATCTTTGTTAAGAAAGGCTTAAAACTACTAATTTAATTCAGATTAACATTTAAATTTCCACCAATTAAGTGACAGACTGAGAGTCACGTCTGGATACTGTATTTACATTCTTCTTGTGGGGGGAAAAAAAAGTTTGGAATTGATTAGGGAGCTCTGATAGTCAGACAAAATTATGTCTCAATTTAGTTCAAATTAAACAAAAAGTTTTTCACCATATGTAAAAATATTATCCAGCCCTGGATACAGGATGGGTAAGTAACATTTTGAAATGTTTCCTCACAGGAAACTCTAATTTGTCATTAGCAATTCCTTGAAAACAACATTTCCATGTAATGTTCAGATACAATGCTCCAAATAATAACCTTAATCTAAATATTCCTTTGAATGAGATTCATATAGGTCGTATCATTCTTATTTCTTTTGAAGTGTGACAAAGTAGATTATCGCCAGATTAATGACTCCTGCCCACATTTTGTTCCCCTAATCCGCTGAAATCCACCAAATGGCACGGACTGGACAAAAAGGGCATTAATCACAAAAGAAAGCAAGAAACCAAAGATAACCAAAATGGAGCTGGTCAGCTCTTCTGCAGAGATGAGAATATCTGTTCATAGGACCACTAAGCTGTACAGACCTGCGTTACTAGAATAAGTCCTCAAGGGAAAGCCATTATTAAAAATTAAAAAAAGAATTAATAAGACAGAGCATTTGGAATATTCTAAAAGATATTGGGGACTCCAAAAATGTAAAAGAAGACACAGACAACATCATGTCAGGCACAAACATTATACCTCTCATTCTGAAACTACAATCCTTGTAGTTAAGCATGGTAGTAGCTGCACCATGCTGTTAGGGTGTTTTTTATATGCAGTGAGCAGGAAACTGAGCAGAGTTGAAGGAAAGATGGAAGGTGTAAAATATAGAGAAGTTTTTGAAGGAAACCTAGTTGAATATTGAGATTTGAAATTGAGATGGAGGTTCACCTTCCAGCAGGACAATGACCCTAAACACACTGTTGAACCAATACTCCAGGACAAGGACAAACTGGTAAATATCCTGCAATGTCAGCATCTTGGTCTATTTTATTGTCATTGAATCTTCAATTATTGATATTTAAACATCTGTGAACCCAGAGAAGGACTTGAAAGAAATGGAAATAGATCCACCAACAGGTGGTTTTGTTTAAAGTGATCTCTTATCAATAATATGATAAATTCCATTACATTTGAACATGACCTAATTTTCAGTTGTTGCTCTTTTCTGGGTTTCAGGCTTCTTAACATCCTAATCGTTTTCGTCAGCCTCAAATGTGCATTGTGTTCGGTGCTTATGTGTAAATGCAGCATGCTAAAAGAATAAAAATAAATAACCTAAAACACAAGTGAAAGCAGAAAACCTTTCATATTAATGTCATTTACTCGAACATAATTACTAAACAGAAAACAGCTAAATAAAAGCCAGGCATAGGGAAGAAAAACAATGTGCACTTTAAAAACTCCCCTTCAGTCAAACAAACAAAAGTTAGGTCCTTTAATGACAATCTAAAAGTCATTTATAATCAATCAGCCGGCACCTTTTTCTAATTTTATTCTAGGCAGATCAATCTCCATTAACATCCTGAGCCTGGAGGCAGAGTTCACTTGCATCCTGTTTGTGTGCATGCATGTGCTCTCATGTGTCTTTAACTGCAGATTTTCTGTTGATCAATCTATATATCTTTAAAAACACATGAAAGAAGAAAATTTAAAAAGATGTGACATTATAACTTTGACGTCAATCATTAAATTTCATAATTCTTGTGCAATTGAAACAAATTGAATCACAATCCACTCTTCTACACAAAAGGAAAACTTACATAGCAGGGCATATTTTTATAATTCATTGCATACAATTTTTCAGGTCACATCAGAAAGACACTTGTGTTTGTTTAAGCACCTATTTTCATCATATATATATATATATATATATATATATATATATATATATATATATATATGTAGCTGGTTGGTTCAAGCATTGTTGCATGACTTTGGAACAAAAAATCAGAGGTTCAAACTCTGTTGCCAACATCAAGCAACCTAGGCTGGCTCTAACATCACCTGGATTAATAAGTTCTGACTCAGATGTTGGGGAGCCAGGACATTCTCATGAAAAATGGGCTACTGGAACAAGACATTCATGGACAAGGGCAGAGAACTCAACACTGTTGGAATGCTACTCCTACATCCAGATTGACTCAGAAATAACTTTAGACCCAGTGGTCTAACATTCACATGAAGAATCTGCTCTCACACCTAGAAATTAATGACGTTGAGTTAAGATGCTACAGCAAGGGGGAGCCAGGACACACACATCATCATCTCATACTTGGATGACCCCACTGAAAAGACTTGATGAACTGACCTGAACCTAAAGACCATGATAAAGTTAGATACCTATGATCTGCACCCTTTGCCAAGACTAAGTGATAAAACACCTTCTGTTTGTTAGAAGAAGTGAACAAAGCACTACAAACTATCCCTACTGGCACCATTACAGAGACCAATAAGCTGGTAAACACCATAGCAACAGAATGTGGAAAATCAAATTTAGAGGACAATTCAAAGCCAGTTACACAAATTAGCATCAAGTCAAGCATATACCAAGGTGACCCCTAGTATTCTCCCTCAGCTAGCTCATTGCAAAGAGTGGCTGTGATACTGGTTCCACAGTGGAACAGTCATCAACCACTTCCTCTACATGGATCATATCAAGCTGTATGCCAAAAATGATAGATAGATAGAGTTATAATTATGTAAATATTGTAAAGAAAAATTATTCAATGTTTTGCAATGTCAATGTGTTTCCATAAATGAATTTAGTAAATAAGTTAGTCATAGATTAGTGAATAATAAGTACATTCAACTTTGCATGATTAGCAAATTAATAATCCTACCACAAACTTTTATAGTATATTTTCAATTAGGTTTTTCCTAGTTGTGAAGTTTTTACCAAATATGTTTGTTTTGAGTTTTATCAAAGACATAAAGTAGCAGATTGAATGTAGAAGTGGTTCTAGCTTCTATTTTGGCATTCATTTCTTTACAGAATGTTATGCCTGCACTCTCTTTTTTTTTTTTTCTTCCTCCAATTAAACATCTTTACCTATTCCAGAGCCAGGTAAGGTCAAATGAGAGGCCATAATTGAGGCACCAGGATTCTCCATGTTCAGTAGATCCTTAAACCAAACAGAATAAGATCCAGATATTCGTGAAGAGAGACGTCCTCCCGTTTGCTTTGGAAAAAATAGGCCTCAAGCTTTGTTCCTCTTGTCAAAGTTGAAAATCTGCAGATCAGCTTTCAGTCAATGCAGAAAAGTGACACACTTTCAATCCTCTTCCCAAACATTGTGTTTCAGTTTGATTTTGCTTGAATAAGGTCTCCCTCAGGGGCTATTCCATAGCCTTCTTGCTTCAGTTTACTACGTATGACTTGTCGTAAGAAAAGTTCTTTGTAAGCTGTGGTAGAAGTCCATAAAAAAATCTCCAAAGTAGCAAGTAGTCAGAGGCTTTTAAGAGGGTTGACACACACCACAGGGTCCTCTAGTACTCCCCTCCCATGCACACACACTTGAGCTAACTTGCTACAGAAGCAAGAACATTTATTCTTCAGCACAACTTATATGAGCTTGTTTTGAAGACCTCAACAGTCCTGTGTCAGTTCCACAAATCTGACCACACCAAGATCTGTCTTTGCTGAAATCCTTTACTACAGAGAAAAACAAAACAAAACCACCACACAAAGCACACACAAAACCACTCTTGCTCACTTCAAGTAGTACACACATACTGTACCTGCTCACATGCACACACAGCTTGGAGTTTCTTAGCTCTAATCAGCTTACAGGCTTCAGACTTCACGGTCCCTTGGGAACAGAGACCAAGCTTCAAAATATTCAGCACATACATGCGCTCCTCGAAAAACACCGTTAACACAAGTAGCTCTATGGGTTATCTACCTGACAAACGTTAGACCAGGTCATATTCCTTTTATTACAGAGTAAAACAAGGAGCTTGATGGCTGATTCTCCATTTTTCCATACAAACACAAGTTCAACAAAGAATTTTAACACTTTCTGACCACTTACACATGTTCATCCACAGTATTTGGATACCTTTTAAAAGTGCTTCTATTGTTTTTTTCAACACACATTTCTATTTAAATTGAGTATTTCTTTTTTTACAGTAACCTAAAATAGAGTTTTTTGTAAAACTCTGCTCAACTTTGTCCAACATTTTTGATTTCCAGATTTATGCTGTAACCAGTTCTCTTCATAACATTATGCTGGCAGAGAACCCAGGCAAAATAAACTGGAACTAAATGTTGACATGGAGACGCTGTAGACCACTGAGTGGTTAAAGAAAAACACCTCAGCTGAAGCATAGTTCTGCACATACTGACACACTTCCTTGTTCTCTGAAGAGAGAAATCTTTTACAAATTTGTACTTACAGGCTACAAATCTGTGGGGAAAGAATGCAAAATGTAAAACTTAGACAACACATCCAAGAGCACAGTCATGCCCTTGAAATATGAATTCTTCAACCTATATCTTTGTTTCTACACTGAGCAGAGGTGGTTTTATTATAACTCTGTCTATTACATGTTTTTATTAAATGCCAGTTAACTTTAGGAAAATTCTGTGCTTAATTTTTAGAGCTCACCAGTGACTTTCAGCATTCTGTCACAGCATCAAAGTTTATTTGCCTAAAGCTGAGCCTCTCTAAACATTTCTTTTGGCCACACAGTTTTGGTCTGTGTGTGCAAGCACAAAGAACTCTCAGTTTTGCTGGGGCAGATTAAAATGGGCAAAGCATTTTTTTGTGTTCATACATATTTTGCAAGTTTACAATACCTCAGGACGATATTATTTCAGTGACCAAAGGTTTAGTGGTTTAAGGTGCAGTTTCTAACCTGTGAGATCAGCATGCTCCTGATTCTCTGTACTGCCTCCTTCGTCGTCACAGGGCTCCTCTCTGTCCTGGTAATAATCACTGTGTGAGTGGTCGTGATGTGCATAGTGATCGTAGTGTGAGTGTCGTGAATCGTGGTCGGCATCACGGACGTAGGAGTGATGCCGGCGCCTTTTTCGTCTGTGAGCAACTGGAACACCAATGTAGAACGGTTGGACCTCTGTAATAGACAGAAAAAACACATAAGTCGTTATGTTTGCACAAAGCTAAAGAATACACTTACGCCCTGGTTCACTAATGGTTTGCCCGTCACTGAACACTTTTCACATCCACGTTTTTGCTTATGTAACAACCAAATTGCAATCCACTTGGCCTATTGATAGCTGCTTTTGGGTCCCTAAATAGGCTCTGTAGAACTCCTTCTTTAGCCTAACAGCTCCCTACACCTCCTACACCTTAGGCATCCACCACTTGACTAAAGAAAATCTTGGTTAATATGATGATATGGATTCACGTTCACATTTTACTGGCAGATGAAAATGTCAGTGAAATTAAATGAAAATGAAATGTCAATACATAAACTTCAATTTAGGGTGCAGTGGGAGTATGGGGTACCAGGGTTGCTTTTAAAGACTATCTGAACCAAATCAAGAACTGCATCTGCATCCTTGGCAAAAAGTCAAGCTTGTTCCCAGACCAAGTTGGACTTCGCTAGAGCTTGCCCTTGTCTACAACCCTTTTTGTGGTGTTTACGGACAGGATCTCAAAGTGCAGTCGTGGAGAGGAGGATGTCAGGTTTAGGAACATCTGGGTCTCATTTCTGCTTTTTGAAGATGATGTGGCTCTTTTGGCATCTTCCGGCCATGACTTTCAGCATGCATTGGAGGAGTTTGCAGTCGTGTGTGAAGTGGCTGGAATGAGTCAATTCCTCTAAGTCTAGGGCTCTCAACCAAGAATAGGTGGAACGCTTCCTCCAGGTCAGGTCTTTGCACCAAGCAGAGCATCTGGGTGTCTTGCTCATGAGAGATGGATCAATTAATCCAGTCCTCATCTGCAGTAATGAGAGAGTTGCTCAGGTCTGTTGTGGTAAAGAAAGAGCTGAGCCAAAAGGCAAAGCTCTCAATTTAATGGTCTATCTGTGTTTCAACCCTCAGCTATGGTCTTGAGGAATGGATGATGAACAAAACAACAATATCTCAGATCCAAGCAGCTGAAATGAGCTTCCTCTATAGGGTGACTAGGCTCAGCCTTAGAGATAAGGTGAGGAACTCCCTCCATCATCTGGGGGTAGCTTGGAGTAAAGTTGCAGCTCCTCTGCAATGGAAAGTGCCAATTGATGTGCTTGGGCATCTGATTAGGATGCCTCCTGGATTCCTCCCTCTGGAGGGTTTCTGCACACCTCCTACTGGGAGGAGACACCAGGGCAGATTCAGAACACACTGGAACAAACTTCTAGGGATCCCCCTTCTGAACCTGTTGCCTCAATGACCTGACCACAGATTAGTGGCAGAAAATGGATGGATGGATGGATGGATGGATGGATGGATGGATGGATGGATGGATAGATGGATGGATGGATGGATGGATGGATGGATGGATGGATTAAGAAACCATGCAAACAAATTTGAAATGTGCTCCTTCACTTCTGAGGTTCTGCCTCTTTTTTCTCCTCATACACTCTGAAAACAAAAATAAGCACATCTGCTGCACATAGACTAATGTTAATTCAAATCATTTCACATGGTTTACTAAACAGCAGGAATGGATTGTTCTAACTGTACTTTTTATTTCTAAGATATTAAGAACATTTAGTACACCTCAGGTCGGCAAAAAAAGGTTTGTTTGGTTTATTGTTGAGAAAACCAAAAAAATTTATGAGTATCTCATTTGCTGCTCTGAAAGGCAGGTAATCAAGTAATTGTATGTGTATGTGTTTTTTTGTATCTGTCTTTTAGCAAAATATCTCACAAACCAGAGGACGGATTTTAATAAAATTCTCAGAAAATAATCATTGAGTGTACATCTACAACTAATTATCTTTTGGATTTGATCTAATTCAAGACGGCCGACACAGCTCACTGAACAACACAAAAAATGATAAAATACTGTCAATGTTACTGATACTGAGCTCAAATTTGGTGTGATAGTAGCTGAGAGTCATCCTCATCACAAACTCAGAATACTAACAGAGCACACAAAATCTTTGTTTAAACTTTGGCATGCAATGTGACGGGCAATATGCATTCCTTCAAAGAATTCTGGTTTTATTTAAGTTAAATGTGTTTAATTGCCCTATTTAAATTACAGCTTAGTTTGGACAGCATTTCATCTGCCATTGAAATATAAATTTGAAACAACAACAACAAAGTAACTTTTGTGTATATGAGGTGATTGTGTCTTTGTTTTATGTTTTGTTACTTTTACAACTGCATTATTCATGGCTGATCAGGTTTTTTAGACATTAAGACTTCAAATCATTTTTCTTCAATCAGTGTTCAGGACTTGGGTGGTTCTCTTTGGGATTCGAGTAGTGCATATTCCAATGTTTCAGATTTATAGCAGATGACTTTTGTGAAGCAGAATCAAAATAGTGAGCCTTGGAGCTTTGTTTTTCCTCACCATCATCATCATCATAGTGCCTGTGGCCTCTACTCTTCCCTCGCTGCCAGTCATGGTGGTCCATTCTGACCTGTGAGGAAAAAGAGAAAAAGATGTTCACTGCTTCCTTTAAAAGCTGGGAATCCTCTCTGCCACATAATAACTCTCGCTGTACCATATGACCTGCAGCTCCACATGGGAACACATGTGCCACCACAACAGATCAATTCATGACAAAAGAGACAACTCAATGGAAAACCCCCAGCAGCTTTACAGGACCTGGGCGGTGCCCAAAATAAAGAACTAAAATAATGAAGACAGCTTGGAATTCCCACCAGCTTCTAAAACTGCTCCTGGACCAGTCATTTTTATTCATATCTGTGGATTATTTGGAAATTGAATGTTTTATATTCTAACTTTCTACCTTATTGAAATATTAATAAAGCATTTTATTGTTACTAATGTGCATGCACCAACTAAGAGCAGGAACAAAATTAAAAGGCCTATCATTCCTTGAAAGAATGCATATCGTCCACCATCTTTTGTGCAAGAGTTTTAGATAAAGATCATCTTATGTTGAGAAATAACAGAGTTGTAGTCGTTTCAGTCAAATTTTGAAAATATTGCCGTTCATGATCTCATCAATAGCATGAGATTCCACATTGAAAGTACTGTATGTGTTGAGGGTGACTCTCAGCTACTACCACATCAGATTTTAGCTGAATGTCTGTTAAACTGACTGAGTTACAGACACTTTTGTGTTGGCTAATGTTGATTCGCTGTAATGACCATCTAAAACTGGATTGACTACAAAAGTTCAACAGTTGTAGATGTGCAATCTTTAATTACTTTTTGAAAGTCTCAATAAAATATGCCCAGAGGTGCATGACACATTTTGCTCACAGATTACTAACAGAGACTACTCCAAAGTGTAAGCCTAAAGTTTTAAGTAAAGACCCTACACAATGTGTAACACTTGGAATATGCGAAGTAACTCCAAGTGGTACAACAAATTTTAGCACAATATCTGTAAGATTGAATTGATTTATAGCCTTTTTGTTGTTGTTGTTTTCTAAGGTCAGTTGGCTGTGGCAGCCATCTTGATTTGAATTGGCTCTAAATGGTAATCATTTAAAATTCATCCAATGGTTCATGAGATATTTTGCTTACAAACAGACACAGTTGACTTCCATAGTTGATGCCAAAGTTTGAAACACAGATCTGACATGATTAGTTAGAACTCAGTTAGAAAGTTGAGAATGAGTCTCAGCTACTACCACACCAAATTTTAGCTTAATATCTGTAAAATTGGCTGAGGTATAGCCATTTTTTGTTTGGTAAGAGTGTTTTGCTGTGGTGGCCGTCTTTGTTCAGGTTGACCACAAAAGTTAATCAGTAGTAGATGTCAACCCAATTATTGCTTCCTGAAAGTTGCATTCAAATCCATTCAGTGATTCACAAGCAATTTTGCAAAAAGTACAGACGAACACACCAAGGGACACACACACACAGGCAAAAAACATTATCACTCTGTTTTCAGCAACAAGCAATTACTATTTATACTTACTTTTACTAGGACAAGAAGCAATTTTAAAAATAAAAAACTGGGGTAAAAACAAAGACCGGAGTAAATATGGCCTATTTTACAACAGTAAATGATAACCTGCCTTTGTCTCTGCATTGCTGTCGGTTCATGGTGAACTGTGCACTGAGAGCTCCTGCCCCCTGGTGACGGGAGCTCCTCTCTCTAAAGCTTATTTGGGGGAGATTTCTAGGCTGATCAATAAGTGTCATTTCTGATCCGCTCACAAGTTCCTGCAGCCTGATCACTGAGTGTGAAGGACAGTCACATGCATGCAGTCAGGCACACACACTGGTGTGTACACAAAGTAATGAGATCCATCTTGACACAAATTGGACATTATCATTGGCAAGAAAAAGCCATTTGGCCACCGTGTTATTGTATTAAACATTTCTTTCATAAAACTAACAGTAGCTAAAAATGTTTTAGATTTAAAAAGAGAAAATACTCTGAAGTACTCTTTTTGTTAACAGCTTTTATTATCACCTGACACCAAAAGTAAATGGGCAATTATGGGACTTCCGGTTATGGCGTCTCAGTGAAAGGTGCATGTGCAGATGGCTCGCTACTAAATCCTCTAAATTAATCCGTAAGTCAAACCAATATTGACAATTTCGCCTGTTTTTCTAACGGGAAAACGCTTACTGGGGATCATGCCACCGAAAAATTCCAAACCGGTCCAACAACCGACTAAAACGGCTCCACAAGTGAATGCAGCTAGTGTAGCTCATGCTGCTATTGTAGCTAATGCTAACGTGGCAGCACCGGTTAACTTGGATGAGGCCCAAGAAGCACCGACCAACCGTGATATTCTCGGAGCAATCAGTTCGTTGAAGGAGGATATGCTGAAAGCAATTAAGGATATCAAAGGGGATATACAATCGCTCTCTGAAAGAGTTGGGGAAACAGAAGCACGAATTTCACAAGCGGAGGATGATGTTACTTCCCTTCAAAGCAGAGTCAAATCACTGGAGAAAACAGTGGAGGTGCTTTGTGACAAAGTTGCGGAGCAAGAGGACAGGAGCAGGCACTCCAACCTGAGACTGGTCGGGCTGCCTGAAAAATCCGAGGGATCAGACCTGTGTGGCTTCTTGGAGAAATGGCTCCGGGAGACATTAGGTGAGGACTTCACCTCGTCCCGCTGCGTGGAGAGAGCTCATAGGATTGGGCCTCTTACCTCCAATTCTGCGGCTCCAAGGGTTGTTTTAATGAAGTTTCTGAGCTACCGGGACCGGGAAGCAACTCTCAAAGCCGTCAGGAAAATGAAGGAGGTTCACTATAAGAACCACCGCGTCACCTTCTTCCCTGACCTCTCGGCCGAGACTCGCAAGCTCCAAAGGCGTTTTGATGGAGTGAAAATCCGGCTTCGTGCCCTTAAAGTTCGGTATGGCATTCTGTATCCAGCCCACTTGATCATCACACATAATGACAAGCGCCGGATCTTCAAATCCGTGGAAGAAGCCGAAAAGTATATTGATGGAATAAGCTCGCAGGCTGAGGACAACTCCAAGACTTAGTATGTACTCGCCATTCTTTTTCGGGCATGGTTCCCTAAAGGTAACTCGGGATTCTCAGAATATTTTGTTTCTATGTGGAATGTGGAAGCATGAACACTGTTAATATTTCTTTATTACATCCTTTTACATTTTAACTATGTTACATTTGCAACGTTAGCAAATCTCGCCTTGATTTTTGATATCTTGGTCAGAGCATTTTTTGTTTATGTCAGCCAACCTATACATGACCATCGTTATGCGTGCAGATTTTTACGTTACCCACTTGGTGGCTGCAACGTTTCATATAACCCAAGTTCAATATTCAGAAGGGGTTAATTCCACATTTCGTTTGGGGAAATATGTGGAAATTTGGGTTATAGGGCTCACACTGGATACTGTATTTTTGAGGACTTTACGCTACTTGAATGAGAGAATAGGAAGGGGCCAATGTATTTTATGTGTTTACATCTCTAACTACACAATTTATGTCTGTTTGCCCTGTAATTAATATATCTAGTTGGAATGTTAGAGGTCTGAACAAAATGGTCAAGCTTAAACAAGTGATGGGCAGGATCAAACAGATGAAAACTACAATATGCTTCTTGCAAGAGACACATTTGATTGAAAAAGACATAAATAAAATTAGAGCAAGGTGGCCTGGCCAGGTATTCTCCGCTAGTTTTACAACCCATGCAAGGGGAGTCATAATACTGATTCATAAATCAATTCCATTTGAACTAAAAAATAAATACTTTGACCCATCAGGGAGATTTATCATTCTTAGTGGGACTATAATTTCTACAATGGTCAACTTCGTGTGTCTATATGCCCCCAATGGTGATGATCCTGCTTTTTACCAAAATTTGTTTTTAACTATGTCAGCCTATAACGGTCCCTTTATAATTGGTGGAGATTTCAATTGTGTTCTAAACCCTGCAGTAGACCGTTCAAATAGTTCTGTTATGTCCCACCAGCAAGCCAGGGAAACTATCAAGAAATATATGAAAGATTTGAATTTAGTGGAGGTTTGGAGAGAACTTTTTCCAAATAAAACAGAGTACTCTTGCTTTTCAAGCACCTTTAAAACTTACTCGCGAATAGACTTTTTTCTGGTTTCTTCTAGTCTCTTATCTACAGTTCAAAAATGTTGGTATGAAGCCATTCTACTCTCTGATCACGCTCCAGTTATTCTATCAATAAAATTACCAAACTATTGTCGGTCTTCAATCCCATTTCGATTTCAAGCTAAATGGTTTAAGTCTGAAGGGTTTGAGGAATTCCTTGAAGGGAAAATTACTGAGTATTTCAATTTTAATACTAACCAAACCAGTGCATCAATAAAATGGGAAGCATTTAAAGCCTATATAAGGGGGGAAATAATGAGCTATACTAGGCGTAATTCAAGAATCCATTTAAATAAACTAAAAAACATTGAAAAACAAATCAAAGGATTGCAGGAACAGATGTATTACTGCAATGACACTGACAAATATAGGAGACTTCTTTTATTAAAATCAGAATATAACGAGCTCACTACTAGCAAAATAGCAACTAATCTATTGTGGTTAAAACAATCATATTACGATCAGGGTGAGAAGGCAGGAAAACTCTTAGCTTGGAGGCTTAAAAAGTTAGACAAATCGGACCATAAATGTAATCAAATTAAATAATGGTGAGAATCTGGTGGATCCAATATGTATAAATGATGCATTTACAAAATATTATGAAAATTTATACACATCACAATACCCAGATGACATAAATAAACAGAAGCATTTTCTGGACCAACTTCAGTTTCCAACCTTGTCAGAAAAGAATAGGAAAGATTTGGATGAAAAGCTGAGTGTTGAAGAACTTAAAATGGCTCTAAGCCACATGAATTCTGGTAAAGCTCCCGGCCCTGATGGCCTGCCAATTGAACTTTACAAAAAATTTCCAGATAAACTACTGCCCCCTTTACTCGAAGCGTTCAATGAATCTTATGAAAAAGGCATCCTACCCCCATCCTTACGTTTGGCGACTATTTCTGTTTTGTTGAAGCCAGGTAAACCCCCAACAGAAATGGGCTCATATAGACCCATTTCTTTAATGTCCTGTGACACAAAAATTCTATGCAAGGCTTTAGCTCGAAGGATTGAAAAACATATCCCTAATTTAATCTCAAATGACCAGAACGGATTTGTTATTGGGCGCCAGGCCTTTCACAATACCCGCCGATTACTTAATATATTGTATGAAAAACAGTTTGCTATGGACCACGCCTTTCTATCATTAGATGCTGAAAAAGCTTTCGATAGGATTGAATGGAGTTACCTCTTTGACACCCTTAAGAGGTTCGGCCTAGGAGGAAAATATTTAAAATGGATTCAGTTACTATACACTGAGCCAGTGGCTAGAGTTGTCACAAACAATCAACTGTCAAGATGTATAAACCTCTGTAGATCAACACGACAGGGATGCCCACTGTCCCCTCTTCTTTTTTTGTTTGCCATTGAACCGTTTGCCATGGCAATACGTAAATCCCCTGAGATCACTGGCATTCAAATTGGGAATGTAGAGCACCGGTTGTCTCTTTTTGCAGATGACATTGTTTTGTTTTTAGCTAATCTGGAAGAATCTGTTCAAGCTGTTGAAAAAATACTGAAGGAATTTGGAGAATTCTCAGGATATAAAGTTAACCAAAGGAAAAGCTCCTTATTAATGCTGAACAAAAATAACCCCCCAGTAAAAACACAATTCAAATGTACAGACGAGTCCTTTACATACCTGGGAATTAAGATTGATCGTGATATAGAGAAAATGGTTTCTATAAATTATGATCCTTTAGTTCAAAAGATATTAGATTCCCTAGAAAGATGGAATGAGATGCCAATCTCAATGATAGGTCGTATTAACATTATTAAAATGTCGATTCTCCCAAAGTTCTTATACCTTTTCCAGTCCATTCCTTTACACATTCCAGCTTCCTTCTTTTCTTCTATGGAAAAAGCCTTTAACAAATTTATATGGAACAATAAGCGCTCCAGATTGCGACTCTCTCTCCTTTATCTACCCTACGATCGAGGTGGGCTTAGAGTGCCGAACATTAAATTGTACTATTGGGCTGCGCAACTCTGTGCTGCTTCCTGTTATTTTTCAACCGGTGACACACCTTGTTGGGTACAAATAGAAAATAACTCGGTAACATTACCTTTGACATCCTATTTTTACTCAGCTGAACTTAAACATTTATTAAAAAACACCAAAAATCCCTTTCTCAAAAACACAATATCAGTTTGGCACCACTCCCATAAGGCTTTAGATGAGGTGTCCAAAATCTCATATCTGTCACCTATTTGGGGAAACAATAAATTCAAACCAGGAAGAGCAGACAGGGGATTTAGAATATGGATGAATAGAGGCTTAAATAAAATAGGGGACCTTTATAGTGAAGGAGTTTTGATGACCTTTGAACAACTGGTAAATAAGTACAACCTGCCCCTAAAGCATTTTTTTAAGTACTTACAGATTAGAAGTTTTGTTTTCGCCTCACTGAAATCTACTTCTGAACCTCCACTCACTACCATAGAGAATATAGCCGTTCACCATAATCAGAGTAGAGGCCTACTTTCCAAATTTTATAATATTTTACTTTTAGCTTCAAAAGAAAACAGTCTTGCATATTTACAAGCTTGGAAAGCTGATCTGCAAACCGAAGTCCCTGAGAATGAATGGAATAACTCATGTCTATTAGCACAAACGCAAACTATTAACACAAGGTTTAGAATATTACAATACAAATGGTTATTTAGAACATATATCACTCCTGTAAAACTTCACCACTTTAATTCCAATATCCCTGATATCTGTGTTAAATGTAATCTAGATAAGGGTACTCTTTTCCATTGTATGTGGCAATGTATAGAGATTCAAACTTTCTGGAAGGAGGTTATCATGTTCATCTCTCGTTTGATCGAACAGGATGTTCCAATGGACAGTAAACTTTGCTTATTGCATATTTTTCCAGATGGATTTAAAGGACCTATGAAGAGAAAGAAGCTTTTGAATTTTTGCCTTTTGCAGGCTAAACATTTGATTGCTCTGAAGTGGAAGAACACAGAAAGACCAAAGATAAATGACTGGATTAAACTATTGAGCAACAACCTGGCGATGGAAAAGCTGACGTATTTAACAAAAGGAAAGCTTGAAGACTTTAAGGATATTTGGTTTCCCTTCCTACACCTTGTCAAATACTGTGACATGTAAAGCTATTTTTTCTTTCTTTTTTGTTTATGTGTAGATAGTGTGAGCCCTGGGGTTTAGTGTTCTTTTTGGGTGGGGGGAGGGATTGCACTTTATGTAAGATTATTGTGTGTATGTGTTTGTTTTTTGTATGTCTGTGCAACAAGAAAATTCTAATAAAAATATCGGGGGGAAAAAAAAAATGGGCAATTATGTTTTTGCCAGTGTCCTTGTGTGTGTGTGTGTGTAGGTGTGTGCATGTGTGTGTGGGTGGGGGTGTGTTCACTTGTCTGTAGTGTTAAAAATACCTCAAAATATCTCAGGAACCACTGGACAGATTTTAATAAAACTCTTAGGAAGTAACCAGTTGATGAACATCTCCCACTGATTAACTTTTGGAGTCAATCCGATTCAAGATGGCCGCCACAGCTAAGCAACAATAGCAAACCCATAAATCGTAAAGCGTTACAACTCAGTCAATTTTACAGATATTGTGCTGAAATCTGGTGTGTTGTTATTCTTTCAGTGCTAAGACAGTTTAAATCTTTGGCATTACAGGCAGTAGGTGATGTGAATTCATTCAAGAAATGCTAGACTTTTAATTTTAAATGTATTTATTCTGGGAAATATACTTTTTCCTACAGGTGTATACATTCTAAGCCTCATTTTATAATGTTGTAAGACAGTGTTTTAGTAATAAACATCCGAGAAGGTCTAACAACAAAGCAGCCTTTAGGAAACCATGCAACAATACAGTAAGAAACAATGCAGCAAACTCAATTAAAGTTAGAACTAGAAGCACTCAGAGAGCACAAACTTCTGCCAAGGCCAAAGGGTCATTAAAGGAATGTAGGATCCAGATCACCACCAAAATTTGATTCTTTGTTTTTGTGATATCCCCAACATTTCATGGAAGTTTCATCAAAATCTGTTCATTAGTTTTGAAGTAATTTTGCTCACAGATAAAACAAACAAACCAACACTACCAAAAACACGACCTCTTTGGCGGCGGTAACTACATGTGATTTCTGACAACTCCAGTTCCACATCCACAGTTTTAAAAATGAAAACAAACACAGATTTATGTTCAAATTAAAAACGGGAAAGTTTTAAAAAATACTTTTAAATATTTTTTTGTCTTACCTGGTGTAAGAGATGGAGTTAGTGCAGGGTTTTTAGAAATATCAAATTTTTTTGCATAAAATATAAATATGCAAATTAGATTTAAACTAACTTTTCGTCTGTCTGTAATCTGCAGACGGAGACAAACTCCAAATGTGACTGAACAAACAATCTGAGTATTGAGCGCTGGATGTGACTGTCGGGTCTGTGTGTGTCTGTGATTGGACAGTAACACTGACAGTGTGTGGTCACGATCGATTGGATTGGTTGGGAATCCAATCACATTTTCCTCACATCTCTATAATGAGAAAAGCGTTGATGCTGAAAGTACCTGAATACATTTTTTCTGCAGTAAAGTGCTATCATGAGATGCCTAAACTTTACTTTTATATTTGCAATTCGGAGCAGCGGAGACTGAGCACTGATACATTCCACAAAGTCATTGTTTAAAACTTTGCCTTTAACTATTTGAAGTCAACGGTCTGTCTGTTAGCAAAATATCTCATGAACCACTGGACAGATTTTAAGGAAACTTTCAGAAAATAATCAATGAATGGAAATCCACAACTGATTTACAAGAGTCAATCTAAAAGTTTCATCTCGCAATACTGCATGAGATTATCATAATGTTATTTTCGAGGTTTAAACAAAATGGATACAACTCAGTGTAAACCCCTGGCATGAATGGGAGCGGGTGATATGCATTCAGAAATACTAGGCATTTAGCTTATTCTGTGAGTTTTATCATTTAGTTCATTCTACATCATTCTACAGAAAATAGTGGTAGTAGTGGTACATAAATTAATAAAAAAAAAATATTGACAGACTTTTGGAAAATGACATCAAAATGTAATTAAAGTAAAAATATGAATACGAAAATATAAATAAAAATCTAAAACATGATGACAAGATCTAGGAGATGTGTTAATTGGGACAAATCACACGAGGCTGAATGGATCTAGAGTCTTTAAACTTTGCCCCCTAAAGGTCTAATTGATGAATTACTTTTGAACGATTGTTTTAAATTCTTTTAATCTAATATTCCATTTTTTCGGGAAAGTGTGTCTTTGTATTTGCCTCAGTTATTGTGTCTCTTAAATCTTGAGTTCTGATATGTAATTGTTTGAAATATTTTTATAAGATGTTAGATGCTAATGTACCGCTCAAAACAAACAAACACTTCATTCACTTGTCTTTATTTGATATCTGATTAATTTCTGACTTTTTCTACCCCAAAATAAAATTCTGAAATTCTGACTCCAAACAGATGTGAAACACTCCAGCAATGCACAGCAACGCCTAAAAAAACTTTTAGTTTCAGTTTGAAAACGCGAGTTTACACCATTTAACACATTTGTGGAGCTCATAATGTACACTCTTGACAATTATATTCCCTCAAAAACGACCTTGCATGCTGAAATAGAAGCTAACATTCCAGCCGCAATTTTTTTGCAGCGTACTTCCCTGTGAAGATGTGCAGCACAGCGGTGACTGATTAATGAGTACTTGTCTCATAGCTCTGCTTTTTAAACTTTGCATCACAATATTCTGCTCCATTGTAACCATTTATCCAAAGACAAACATCAAACACATAGCTCCGACCACACGGTCCTCCATTGTCTGTTGTTGATGGTGAATGTTGTGTGCATTGGCGTAGATGAACTGACCGCTGGCCAATTATTACACAACCCCAGGAGTCCCAAACCGGTGCGAAAACCTATAACTTAGTTTTGGCTAAGTGATAAGTAATAAAGAACACTGAGTCTGAGATTGTTTCTGAGTCATTCAGGATGTTGGGTATGAAAGTTTCCATAGTTCCCACATACTTCCTGCGTAGCTCCTCTTTCTCTAAGCTTGCTTGTTAGTAGAATTCCAACAGTGTAAAGTTCTCTGACCTCGTCCATGAATGTCTTGTTCCAGTAGCCCATTTCAGTTTCCACAGCATCTGACATAGACCTTGTTAATCCGGGTGAATTCTGAGCCAGCATGACCTCAGATCTGTGTCTCTCACTCATTACACATCTGAGGTTGCTTGGAGGTTTGTGGCACCAGGATTTGAATCCTGACCTTCCTGTACCAAAGTTGTGTGACAATACATATATGTGTGCGTGTGTGTGTGTGTGTGTGTGTCTATGTATTTGCAGTTATTGTTGCCATTAACCAAGTGTTTTTCTTTGTTTTTCGTCCCACAGAAACTACGCCTGGATCAATTGCCACAGTGTTTGTCTGTGTCTCTTTTCTGTCCTCTCAAACACCAGCGGCCATCTGTCTCAACCAATAGTCAAGGCAGATGGCCAGCCATCCTCATCTTGGTTCTGCTAGAGGTTTCTTCCTGTTAAAAAGGACTCATTAATTTCCACTGTCACCAGGTGCATCAGCCTTGACCTGTTGGGGGATGCCATTATTGTGTACCCTGACACCTAAGAGAACTGCACATTGCTTATAATAGATCTATAAAGCAGTGCCACATATCTGGTAATATTAATAATACAGCATTTTTACCTAAAACTGTTACAAACCAGAACGTCAAAAACACCAGGACTGTACAATATTGTTTTTTTTTTAATTTGCTTAACTTGTTTAATATTGTGATGAGGATATTATTTGTGATAAACCCATATCCTCAGTACCATCTAAACTAGATGTGGGCATCAGGACCAGCCTGTTGGATTGGTATAAAATTAGCAGAATATGAATCCATGGTGCTTGAGATATAATGATCTATGATTTTTTTTAAATGTAAGCAGTCCTTTGCAATATTGATATAGCGCTCACTGATATTGCAATGATGATAAATGTCTGATACGTTGTGCAGCACTAATAAATACCCCCAAATTTTAAAAAAGGCCTTTCAACTTTTTGCTTGACAATGCTTATTCTGTTGTCTGATCTTAGTAGGGCAAATAATACTGTATATTTATGAAATATAAAGCATAAAAAACAAGTCTGTGAAAATTAGGTTCTAAGTATTTCATCATATAATTCATTTTTCTACCCCGAGCATCTGCACCAACCTGCTGATATAACTGTTTTCTCTTTTATAAGCACTTGTTAGATGATGCTGGTTGTAGCATCACCACCTTGTAGACACATCCCTGTTATCAAATTCTCACTTTTTTAATTTAGGTTTCTGTGAAACCAGGTGTTCATCCATCTAAATGCACAAATGAAGAAGGCCCTTTGCCATTCTCAAGTGAATTCTGCCCCTCTTTTTTCATCCCACATTATTTTCCCCTCACTTGTTCCAGCACGAGCGCTCGCTACTTACTACAACCTGCAGAGGAAGATTTAGCAGTTGTGAGGGGAGCAGGTGACAAACAAGATTGAAATCCCACTATCCCCGCTGTGGACTCTAATAGCTTCGATGAGATGCAGCAGGCAGGCAGCTGTAGAGAAACTAAAACACTTCATTTATGTTCTGTTTCACACATCTGTTTTTCCACCACTTTGACTGAAAGTCAGGCCTGGTGACGTTGTGACCTGAACTCCCAACAGGAGTACGCCTCCATGGCCGAGTATGAGACGGATAATAACCGTCTTGATTTGACCATTTAGAATCTAAAGAAACTTTAGTTTTTGTGAAACACATTGAAGCATAAAATCAAAAGAAATTACACTGTGAGACAATTTGGAATGTGACTAGTCCTAAAAGTGGACTATTATTCCATTATTCTTTTCTTTCTACACTGAATAGACCTTTTTCACATAGAGCAGAAACATGTATACAGCAGTTTCACTTATGATGCAGCCATGATCAAAGCTTAGCGGACAGTAAAAACGGATATCTGTGGGGTGTTTAACTCCTATTACAGCTCTAATCTAAAAAAAAACACAACTGTATAAACCTTTACATCTTCATTAGTTCTGCATTACATGGTTTTTAAACAAAGAAGGGTTTTTTGTTGTTGTTGCAAGTCCGAGTAGCAGCAGCAGCTAGCTGTGTCACTGTGTAATACAAATCTGACAACAGTGTAAAGGTGTAACAAATAGCATTCACATGAAACTGTAATGTATTTTTGAGATCATAGGTTTTGAAGATGGCAGCCTTACACTTTAGCTTTATCCCCCTCAGATTAGCTGTGTTAGTTTATCAATCCAGTCAGAAAAAAACTAATTTCTTCAAAGCGGATCCAATGTACTGTATGTTCATTAAATAATTTCCCTCAGAATTTGGGATTTATCACCCCATTTCAAATGGGTAGCATGGTTGAAAGTGGTTACAGCTGTCATCTCACGGCAAGAAGGTTGCAGGTAAAACATTTCTGTGTTTATATAATTTCCACATGCATGTGAGGGTTTTCATCAGTAATTGACAATTCTAAATTTTCACAAAGTGTGAGTGGTTGTCTGTCTTGTTTGCCTCTATTTGGCCCTGTGATGGACTGACCCCTCGCACAATGACTGCTGGAGATAGGCACCAAGTCCCTGGGACCCTGCACAGAAAAGCAGGTACTTGAAGGAGGGTTTGTCACAAAGTCATGATACATCTGAAATATGACAGAGGCTCCATTTTGATTCAGTGAAAAATTACCTCTTAATACAATTATGTACCTTGTTTTATTAAAAGAGGCTTGAAACAACTCTCTTTTCAGGCAAACATAGCCTTGTTCAACACAGTTGTCAGGGACAAACTGAATTGTTCCTCTTCTTCTCATTGTTAATGTCTGAATCAGTTTACAACTCAATTCTGTATTTCTTAGAAATGTTTTTGTGTTTGAACACAAACACTGAGGTACAGCTCAAAAGCGTAGATTTTTTGTTGTGGTGGTGGTTTATTTTGACATTTTAGCAATTCGAATGTCCCACATCTGCAATTCCAGGAAGTTCACCACCATTCCGTCCTTCCTTCCTTTAGCTGCTCCCTCCTGCAGGGGTCACCACAACGAGCAAACTTGCACATAAGATTTGGCAGTTGTTTTGCACCACATGCCCAACCCAACCTGGGCTCAAACCCGCAGTCTCGGGATTACAAAACCGCGGCACTGATCACAGAGCCACTGCAATCTCCAGAAAATTCACCACCCATTGTTATCAGTTTCTGGTAGAAAAATGCTGAAGAGTGAAAAATGTAAAAAAAAACATTACTAAAAGCTTATAATACACTGTGTCGATAAAAGGGCATTTTAGCTTCTATGTAAATGAAGAGAACACATTCTTATTCCCATTTCATCACATACCGCTGTTAGGTTAAAAGCTCATTTTGTCTTTTTTAATGACACTAAATAGCCCTTACCTTCTTTTGTTGATGTACAGAAACTGTTCGACAGATGCAGTTATACAGCCAATTAATCTTAATTTGGTAATCTTTTTGATCAAACTGCACTGTGTGCCAAAATTTAATTCATAGTATCTGGCCTGCAGGTGCTTTGGTAGAGAGTTTAGTCACTGACACACTTCTCAGTTTTCTTATCTATTGCCTGCTGCATGGGTTGCGCTGTCAAACAACAAAAACAGAAAAAAAAAGATGGATGGGAAAGTGCGATAGACAGATGAGGATTAAAAACCTTTTTCCAGACATTAGGGTCACTTTTTTTCACTGCCTTCTTTTCATCACTTTTGTTTTTCATACTTGTGGTCAGAAGTTTTTATTCACTCATGTCAGATTCATTTTGGGCTTTCATTTATTTGAAACATTCTTTTTCCACAGTAAAATGATTAGAAAATGTACAACGGCACTGACTTTTAAAAACAAGAATTGCTTCACAAATTTGAATTTACTATGGACTTTCTCTAACCCACACAGTGTCATAATTATGCATGTAGTCTTTTAAATATAAATATGCACATACACCCCCATTAAAATGGCCCTCAGCAAGTTTCACCTTAACCACATGCTGTTTGTAGCCATCATCAAGCTTCTGGCAAAAATCTGAATGGATATTTTACTAAAGCCTCACTTTGACTCCTCCAAACTCTTGTCATTGTGCCAAATAATTTTATCCTTGAGTCATCTGACCATAAAACTGTTCTCCAGGCATTTGGAGCACTTACAAGAACCTAAAGGTGTGCAGCTGGCTGAGCTAATTGGCACTTTCCCTAGTTGTTTGGTGATACATCCTTTCAGACTCACCTGATGGAACTTGGCATAGAGGTGAGGAAGCAAAGTGTTTTTTTGTTTTTTTTTACAGAGTGTCCTACGAAAATGTCTGAATGCAGAGGTTACATATACGCTACAAAACAATACTGCTAAATCGTTATTGTCTAGCTGGGCCTCTACTTGTTCTCAAGTCTGACCTCACCACTAAATTTTGCACAGATTTTCACAAAGGTAAATGTCACCAAAAAAAAGAAAACAGTGTGTTTTTTTCAGTAAAATCAGCAGAAGCTCTCATGATCCTGATGTTTTGGGTTGGAAGTAATAAACTACAGACTGTTAACCAATATAAATACTTGGGACCATTGATTGGCTCTAATCTTTCTTTTAAAACTTATGTCAACAAGCTATGTAACAGTCAGGTTAAAACTGGCAAACTTTAGTTTGATCGGGAATAAAATGTCCACTGAGGTGGCAATAGTTTTTTTATATTCTATGGTTTTCTAATAGTACAATGAAACCAGCTGAAATATTATACAAGCAAGCCATTGTGTTTATGAAAAAAAAAACAAGATGCTACCATCACTGTAACATATTAAATACGTTCCTTTTTTCTAAACTGGGACTGACTGATTTATGCTTGATTATTAAGGTAATTCATAATTTATCCCCAGCTCCTCTTTCAGAATTTATCAGTCAGAGGAACAACAGTGAGCGTGTCTAGAGGCTCTGTAAGAGGTGACTATGTTATCCCTTTGAGGAAGAGCACCTTTAGTCAGTCAGCCTTGTCTGTGAGAGGTGTGCGGGAATGGAACTTGCTACTAAATGAAATCTGACAATAATAACATATCAGACCTTCACTAAATATTTGAAGAAATGGCTTGTCGATTCATACATCTGTCAACACTAAAGAAACTGTATCTGTTGAATTGTCTTGTTTATTTGTATTGTTGTTCCTATTCTATTAGCTGTAATGTTTTATTGTCTTTCAGTGTGTTAGTTTGTGCTTAGTTCAATTTTACGTCCTTGCTAACTATGTTTCTTTATTTGATTCTTGTATTTTATTGCCTTTTTAATATCATGGCCAGAAGACCAAAGATGAAAAATAGCCTTTTGGCTAATTCTGGCTTTTTAAATTCTTGAATTGTCATGTGTTTTATTAAAATACACTGCCCCCTTTCCAAATAAATCAATCAAATCAAATCAAACCAAGACAGATGCATTCCCATTTCCGCAGATAGATGATGCACTGATCAAGTTGGATGATCAATTAATCAAGTTGCAAATGTTAAATATGTGCAGTCTTCGGCAGAGTGTTAAAGCTCTCCTGTAAAGTGTTCTGGTGGTGGCTGCTCTTCACGTGGGGAAACCAATTAAGGTGCCGGTGGATGCCAGTCAGGCTGTAGCAGGTGCAGTACTTGTGCAGACTGACAAACAGGGTCCAGATACACCTTCAAGTTTCTTTTCTAAAAAAAAATCATTTAACATCAACTGAACTACTCTGTGATTTATTAGTCTGATCGTTGAGTCATTTTGGTGTGTGTGGGTTCTGGAAAACTATACCACAACCCACTGATGTTTCTGAACACCTCGAAATGTCCAAATCAAAGAATAATCAGATGGTCCTAGCTGTAGCAGTCATATTGTTTGGAGACACAGGATGTTCTGACAATATGGCAGCAGACGCTCTGCCCCACTGAGGTTCCATTATGGTAACTTCTCCTCTTGCCCCTGCAGCGTATAAACAGGATTCTGGTGCAGAATTTTAGGAGTAGTGCCATCAGGTTGTATATTGTTTTGTTTACTTAGATTGTGTGGTAGTTTCCATAGAAGCTCCAACTGTTAGGTGGTGGGGGAGTGTGGCAGCCCTGCCCTTTACTGCTGAGCTGACTGTCTTGTCTCGTGTTCTCTGTTTCAGATGTCCAGTGAATGTGACTGGTTGTTAGAGTATCAGGAGCACCTGGGCATCATGGTTTCAATGTAAAAGCTGACTGCACAGTCTCTGACGGGTTCAGAGGGGGATTTTCTGTTCCCCAGTTGTACTCCGTCACACTTGACAGTTTGCAGCTGAGTATGAAGCAAGCGGGTTAAGAGTCATCTTTTCTAAGTTTGAGGCCATGGCTTTCAACCAAAAACAAGTGCTCTCTCTGGGTTGGTAGACAGACTCTGCCACAAGCAGAGTTTAGGTATCTAGGAGCTTTGTTCACAAGTGATGAAAGGAAAGGGTGAAATGGAAGATGGATCAATGAATCAGAGCCTATTCTGCAGTAATGAGGGATTGCTCTGTTTGGTTGTGGTGAAAAAAGAGCTGAGTTGAAAGGCAAAGCTCTTGATTTACTGGTCCATCTACATTCCAACCCTCAGTTATGATCATGACTGAAAAAATGGAATCCTGAATACAAGTGGATAAAATGAACTGCCTCTATTAGGTGGCCAGGTTCGGCCTTAGAGATGAGGTTAAGAGTTTCATCATCCAGGGAAAGCTAGGCATAGAGCCACTGCTCCTCTGCATCAAAAGAAGTCAGCTGGGGTGGTTTGAGCATCTGTTCAGAATGCCTCCTTCTGGAGGATTTCTGGGCACCTTTTTTGAGAGGAGACCCCAGGGCATACTCAAAACTCACTGGAGGGATTATGTATTCTCTCTGGCCTGGGAACACCTTGGGATCCCTCTTCTCAATCTGTTGCCTCTTTGACCCAACCACAGATAAGTGGTAGAAAATGGGCAGATGGATGGATGAGTTCCCTTAACGTTCTCATTGTTCTGAGTAATGGCCTATCTAATGAGGGCAGTCAAATCTTTTTTTTTTATGCTGGCAAAGAGAAAATGCTAGCTGCAGTAAATCATGATTGTCAAAGAGAGGTTAATAGGCCTTGACCTTATGGAGTTGAGACTTTTTAAAATCTTCAGCAAATCCTAATAACAGACTTTGGTGAAAATAGATTAACCTGTATGTTTTTTACATGATAGGAATGAAAAATAATCCACAATAAATTCAAACTTGCACATCTAATTCTTCAAAGTTGTATGGTGTAAATCATTACATTTTTGAAAAAAAATATTTAAAAAACATTTATACCTATGGTAAGTGGTTGGAAACATCTGCCTTGATTATAGGCACCATCAGTTGTATAACAAGAGACACTTGTACATCTGCAATTATTTTTTATTAATTCATTGAGTCTACTATAATCTGTTTTTATTTATTACAAAAAAACATCATATTATATAAAGCAATATCATTAAACCATTCCACAGGAAATACAGACTAATCCTGCAGAGATTATAGAAGTTGAGATGCATCTGTGGTTCATGTAAAATTAATTTCAATATACTGTAGGTGATATTGGTCAAACACAGCCAACACTAATCATTCGGTGGGTAGCCCTTATGTGTGTGCGTGTGTGTGTGTCTGTGTATAGTGAATACTGGAGGAGAGGGTGTGGTGTTATACAGCCTGAAGCGCGCAAAGTGCCGAGTGTGTGCCGCGTCGTGCGTTATGGAACGCTTTTATCCTCTGGAGCGCGTGCTTTCACTGCGCGTAAAATGATCAAACTGCCCTTTTCACGTTTTCGCACGTTCATTTCCTTTTGCTCCTCACAACGGAATTCACTCCAGTGACAGGACTATAATCTATACATATATTTTTAACATCCAAGTGGCCCGACAACAGGCTGATGCGCAGAAGATGGGCACGCTCTCCCTGAATGCCTCGGACTGCAGCGGCTCGAACGGGACCAAAGGTTCCGTGAACTGCAGCGACGGCTTCAACCAGTTCATCCAGCCGGTGTGGCAG
The DNA here is from genome assembly GCF_001649575.2 of Kryptolebias marmoratus. Lineage (NCBI taxonomy): Eukaryota > Metazoa > Chordata > Actinopteri > Cyprinodontiformes > Rivulidae > Kryptolebias > Kryptolebias marmoratus. Next base: position 7,890,393 of record NC_051443.1, read on the forward strand.
ATCACACTGTGGGCTGCCGCTTACTGCTGCATCGTTGCCGTGTCTGTGGTCGGTAACATTGTGGTCATTTGGATCATTCTGGCTCATAAACGCATGAGAACCGTCACCAATTACTTTCTGGTGAGTCCTTTGTGCTTTGAGAGAAGAGAAAATCCATCTGATATGGTCTGATGTTTTGGTAGGCTGCTAGGAAAACTGAGAAAAGACGACATTTATAATGCCATACCTGAATAAGTTAAAAAAAAGCATATCTGTAAATAGACTGATGCAAATTAAGCCAACGTTTGTGTAAGTAAGAACACAATTAGTTAATTTGATGAGCATTTACTTGATCAATGAATTCCAGAAATTAGTGGCTAGAAAAATGGTTTGGGGTTTAAGGGTTTAGTCAACCTTTAAAATATCAACAACAACAAAAGAAACGTTAAGATCAATCTCATGCAAACTGTGATATATCATTCTCTGGGTATGTGTTGTGAATCACTGTAAGCTACTACCACATCAAATTTTAGCTCAATATATGTGAAGTTAACTAAATTATAAGCATTTTTGTGTTATCTAATGCCAATTAACTGTGGTGGCCATATTGAATTGGATTGATTAAAAAAGTCAATCAGTTATAGTTTTATATCCAATAATTACTAATCATTATTAATAATTCCTGCAAGTTTCATTAAAATTCATCCAGTGGTTCATGAATTATTTTGCTAACAGACTAATATGCTTTATTTACCAGGTAATTCTAAAATTTTAGGCAATGACCTTATACAATACTTAGCATTTTCAGTGTATGTTGTAACTGGCTCTTATCTACTGCCACACCAAATTATAGCATAATATCTGTAAAATTGACTTATAGCAATTTTTGGAATTTTTATTGGTCAGTTAGCTGTGGCAGCCATCTTGAATTGAGTTGATTCCTGAAGTAAGTCAGCTGTAGATGGAGATCCAATAATTATTTTCTATAAGTTTCAATAAAATCTTACAAAAGGTTATTGAGACAGTTGAATCCAAATTGTTAATGGCAAAAATTTAAACAAAATGTGTAATTTATCAGAGCTCAGAATATGTGTTGGGGATCCATGTCAGCTACTACCACACCAGATTTTAAGTAAGCATCAACATATTCAGTTTCTTGTCTCATCCGTTAAAGGAAAGTATTATGGCTGCATATTTGAGTAACTCAAACAAGTTGATAAAAATATTTTTGCTAACAATAAATCATACACGTCTCATACCTCTTCTGAGCCAGAAATTAACTGCTCTGTTGGCTCACAATAATAATGTGTTGTTAACATTAATTTAACCTTATTTCAAAATGTGTGTAATAACACTTAAGAAGACAGAATTAAATGAATAAATTACATTTTTAGATTCCAACATGTCATTACATTGTAAAAACTGTGTAAAAGAACTAAAAAGAAACTCCTCCCCTGCTACTTTTTAAGAATGTAAGCAGGGAAAGTAGCAGCCAGATGCTGCTGATCAAATGTATTGATTAACTGATCATCTTCAGTGTGTCCACCTCAATAAAAGCAGGAGTTTTAGCTGTTTGTGAGTTTGGAGCATACAGGGTAACACAATGCCAAGGAGGAAAAACTTCAGCAGTGACAGGTGACACCAAAGTAGAGATGTTTGACCATAGTGCACAGTGTCCTGTTTAGTGAAAACCAAATACAGAATATCAGCATAAACACTCCATATCAACTATCAATAACAGTGGTGAGAAGCTGATGATTTGGGCTTGTTTTGCAGCCACAGAAGCTGGGCTCTTTGTGGTCCTTGACTCTACCAAGGCCGTCTGTCTGACAGCTGCAGTTTCAACAAAATTTATCTTTTGATCCCAACCACAGCAGCAAATCTACAATAGAACGGTTAAAAAAGAAAAGGATTAAGGTGCTTCAAAGATCCAGTCAAAGTGCGTACCTCAACCTGAGTGAAATGCTGTGCTGGGACCTTAAGAAACCTATGCAGAAATCAATGTCTGCAAACCTGAACCAATGTCGTAAAGAAGAGTGGGTCAAAATTCTTCCACACAATCATGTGGGAGACTGATAACGTCATGCAGAAACCCACTACTGAGAGTTGTTGCTGCTAAAAGGAGGCTCTACAAGCTGTTCATTTTGATTTTATTTTGGATCTGTTGTGTGTTTTTGTTCACTTGAAGTAAGATTCAAGTAATTTTAGAACCTGCTAAAGACCAAATCATTTTTATTCTTCTAGGGTACATAAAAACACAAATGAATCGATCATTGCCAAGCCTCTTCTGACTTCTATGACATGTGTTGCCGCTGTGTTCCCCTGATGCAGTGGTCTTAGATCCCTAATTAAACCCCACACAGTACTTTCACTGCATACACTGTAAGACTGACTGCAGCAAAGTAGGATTTTAAAAGCGTGTTTGCAAGATAAAGATTCTTTCCAGTCACCAGCTTCAGAGTTGATTGCTTCCTAATGACACAACCTGAGCTGGCATGTTTAACCAGAGCATGTTACACTCTCTTGTCCAGTGTGTAAACTAATTCTGTCACTCCTCTACAGGTGAACCTGGCCTTTGCAGAGGCTGCCATGTCAGCGTTCAACACAGTGATCAACTTTGCCTATGCTGTGCACAACGAGTGGTACTTCGGTCTGGTTTACTGCCGCTTCCACAACTTCTTTCCCATCGCAGCCATATTTGCCAGCATTTACTCCATGACGGCCGTAGCACTGGACAGGTGTGTATGCTTGGGGGTCTTTGTGATCAAACTACATTGTGAGTCTATAGATGAGTATGCCACTGTAAGGATGCATTTTATGAGTTCTTCACAATAAAATCCCAGACCCCGGGGCTGTAGGCGTTATCAGATGTAACATCTCTTTCTTGCATGATTCATGTGTAGTATATACTGTGCAGATGCACAGTAGATATTGCTTGTATCTTGTGTGATGCATCTTTGATATCACCACATTAAACGTCAAGCTTCAAGAGCTTTTTCTTTTCAGCAGGGGTTGCACAGCAGCATATTTAAAACTTTTTGGCACCCTACCAGAGGTTGAAGTTCTATTTACAATAGAGATATAGAAGGGGGGCAAATAATATCATACTGGAAATCAACAGCTCTAAGAAGGAGAGTGAGATTTGCTCAAAGTGGAAAAAAGAGAGCCCAAGAGTTCACAACCTTTTCCAAAATCAAGTGAAGACATTTCTCACAGATTTCACTGAAAGCTTCCAGAGGGGCAGGCTCACTGAGATGAAGAACTGAGCTCAGTGTAGAAAAAAGAACTCTAGGGATGTAAGAGTTGTCGACAGTAATATCAGAAAAGTTTTGATCTAGCGGTTTTTACAGCTTTCTGATGACAATGCCAACACTCTCTCAGGATTTCAAGTCTTTTTTCCACCTCCATTCTGCCCTCCTGGACTCCTGTTACTACTCTGATCTGGGCTTTGAATGTCTGGTTTTTACTGGAGCCACACAGTCCAAAATATCTAGACAAAGTGAATAAAACTGAAGGATTACTTCTAATTAATTAGGTAATTTAAAACATTGCTGATTGCTGATCACTTTGTTTTCTGTCTACTTCAGTCGTACTCTGAGAAGATGATGCCTTTTCTCTTTTCATTTTCGGAATGATTGTGCATTTTATTATCATGTAGAAGTTACATCCAGCAAGAAAGGCTATATTTTCAGCTTAGATATATAAACAGCAAAAGATAGAAAACTCAGCAAGTTTAAATTGTTCTCATGAGATTGTCAGACTTTGTGCCAATAAGGTGTTTGCAACAATGCTTTGCTACAAAAAGTAGCAGTCCGTGAATCATCTATCTAAATATAAAGGCACAATGAGCATTATACTAAGAAGAAGCTGTGAACATCATTTTTACAGATTTACAGTCACATCTCATGAAGAAAGAAATACATGAAAACAAATCTACTAATGACAGAAGATATTTTAATTTCTTTTGTCTAAACTTAATGTAACTGGGGGTATAAACACTGTAAGAACACATTAAAACATGAACTTATTTTTAAAAAGTTCCACTATTGAAAGATGATACATGCTGATTTTGGAATGCCCTTGACCATAAAAATGTACAGAGACATTCAACCTGGTATTAAAACACTTTTATTTTGGATAGGGCCATCAAATTAAAGATGGAACATATTCTCTGCCTACTTCAAGTGAGTCCCTAATCATGCCTCGCCTGATTAATTTCCAGTTTGGGAGATAGATAAATAGAAATCTGAGGCCTCCTGTGAGGAAAATCGTTCTTTTAGAAAGTTTCGGTAACAATCAAAGAATTTGTGGTTGATGAGCATGAAAAGTCACCTTAACTGATGTGAATAATGAAGTTAATCAGAGGCTTTCATCAAATCTTTTCTCTGTGTGTTTGCAGATACATGGCCATCATCCACCCCCTGCAGCAGAGGCTGTCTTCCACAGAGACTCGGGTGGTGATCGGCGTCATCTGGGTGCTGGCTCTGCTCCTGGCCTTCCCTCAGTACTACTACTCATCAACTGCAGTGCTGCCTGGACGCACAGTCTGCTTCATCGACTGGCCTGAATACACCACTGTGGACTTCAAAAAGATGTGAGCTTTTGTTGTTTCATTGCCTCTCCTCCAGGTTTTCTTCTTGCCTTGTCATGAGGGGGAACAGGTTGTAAACATGTTGCGTTGACATTTTCTTTTTATGTACTTGCTTAAAATGCTGCACTAGCATCAGTTGGTTATCTGTGGAAGTTAGGTTATGTGTTGTGGATTTATTGAACTCTTAAGTGAATTATTTTACATTATTTATTATCTGCCACCAAAAGACCAAGGCAAGCGATAATATTTTTACCCATATCTGTGCGTGCATTTCTGTGTTTTTTACCAAAATATCTGGGCAAATTTTAATAAAACTTGCAGAAAGTAAGGAACCAACCCCATTCAAGATGGCCACCACAGCAAACTGATCTTATAAATCACAAAAATAGTTATAATTTAGTCAGTTTCACAAATATTGTGCTAGAATTTGGTGTTTTAGTAGCTGAGAGTCACTCATAACATATACTGTATTATCAAAATTTCTAATATCCACTAAAAATAGCCCACTCCTAGGTGATAACTTCTGGTTTTAAGCTTCACTGTTCAGGTACTCCTTTTATCTTGGGTCAAACTCCTGAAGGTGAAGTTATTTTAGAACTCATTTCAGGCATGTAATGCTCAATATGACGGAATCAATTATCCCCTTATTCTTACTGGGTTCTGCCATTATGAAGGATTTAAGTCTGTCTCTGACCATTGTCCATGTTCGGTTGATTATTTCTAGAAACATCAATGAAGAAAACTTGTTTTTTCGTCTTCTTCCTTTTTACAGTAACACACCCTATTTATCAAAACGTCTCTAGCTTGGGGCAGCTGTGGCTCAGTGGTTAGAGCAGTTGTCCTCCAATTAGATAGTTGGGAGTTTGATTCCTGGCAGCAGTCACATGTCAAAGTGTCCCTGGGCAAGACACTGAAGCCCTAAATTTCTCCAATGTGTGCTTCATCAGTGTAAGAATGGAGTTTAAAGAACTGATTAGACTCTATGGAATGATTGATTCTGATTAGCTTTGTAGAGATGTGGTAGAGTGCTGTATGAATGTGTGTGTGGATGTTTGCGTTGTAAAGCACTTTGAGTAGGCTAAAAAGGCGCTATATGAGTACAGTCTGTTTACTATTTGGGGATTTATTTTCTTATGTTTCCCAAAGTAAAAAAAAACAAAACAAACAGAGACATCCTCCATGTATTATAGCCTGAATGGCAGATTTAAAGGGTGTACACAGGCAGTAATTTAAATGAACCATTTTCACTCTTTGGAAACAATGTTATGTATGATCTCACACTATATTGAGAGATTCAATGCAATCTGTAAGGACTATATGTTATGAATGACTCTCAGCTACCACCACACCAAAACCTTAGCTGTCTGTAAAACTAACTGAGTTATATAATTTCTGGGTTGGCTAAAGTCTTGAAATGAGTTGCCTCCAAAAGTGAATCAGCTGTACATGTACATCCAGTGGTTGCTTTCTGTTCAGTGGGTCATGAGATATTTTGCAAACATGACATACAAATGAACACAGACTGAGGCAAAAACAGTATTGTCTGCTTCCAAATTGCAATATGCTGGTGATAATGGTGATGTTTTGTTATCTTTTCTGAATGATCTTTGACTTTTTGGGGTTTTTTTGAAAATATGTCATGTTTCCTGTTCTTGTTTACTGAATGTTTATAAAAAATGGTTGTTTTCTGCTCTGATGTTATATTTTATGACCAAACAGATGCTTTATAAATCTGCCTGAGTCCTAATGTCAGTGCTACTATTTGCAGTGTTCTGATGAGTCTTTAAAACCCTTACCTTTCACATTTTTTATTGGCTCGTTTTAAATGTTACCTCGACACAAATTTGATTTTTATTTTATTTGCAGCTATTACGTGTGCGTGACACTGCTGATCTACTTTCTACCCCTGTGCATTATGGGATGGGCCTACATGACGGTGGGCTTCACCCTTTGGGCAAGTGAGATTCCCGGAGACTCATCTGAACACTACAGGCAGCAGCTCATCGCCAAACGAAAGGTGATGCAAACACACACGCCACAGGGATCACTGAACACAATCATTTCACTTGATGGCTTTTTAATCCCCACATGTAAATACAAACCAGCCGAAGAGATTAAACAGGCTGTACACCTTCGTGTTCTTCATGTTCTCTGTGGCAGGTGGTGAAAATGATGATTGTGGTGGTGTGCACGTTCGCGGTCTGCTGGCTTCCCTATCACGTCTACTTTTTGCTGCACCAGTTTTTCCCAGAACTGTTCGAGCAGCGCTACATCCAGCAGGTCTACCTGACCATTATGTGGCTGGCCATGAGTTCCACCATGTACAACCCGATCATCTACTACTGTCTCAACAGCAGGTGGGTCAATTGCTTCCTGTCAAAATGGCTAGCTTTGATATACAGTGGCTGTTGAACTGTTTCTGTGTTGTTTTGCTGTAGTCTGTTTGTGTGTTCAGTCCTTTCCGGGTGTTTAAACCATTCTGCTGTGAAATATGTGTTTTCCCCTCGGCAGGTTCAGAGCAGGTTTCCAGCAGGCTTTTTGCTGCTGTCCTCCCACTGTCATGAAAGAAGAGCTGGAGCTCAAATCTCCCCGTTACCTGCAAACCCAGGTGTGTGTAAGGAAGGCTGAGATAAGGACCAGTTGGAACAATAAATTTGTCCAAACGTGTCTCCTCAGTTCAACTCATCTGCTGATGAAACCACCCTGTGTGCCAAAATGCAGTGGCACAGACAGCTAATCAAGTTATGTCTAAAGAAAATACATAAAAACAAAATGATGCAAAACACAAAAATATGCTGCAAATCATTACTGCAAGTATTTTCATAAAAAGAAAAGGAAAAGATTAATAACGAAATATTCACTAAAAAGGGAATTTTAGTTTGACAACAAATAGAGAATTCAAGTCAAGTCAAGTTTATTTGTATAGCACATTTCAACAACAACAACAACAAGACTCTTCTTTTTCATTTTTGAAGGGATTTAAGTGAAAATTATAAGTTTTATATTACTGAGAGACACACTGGGTGAAAGAAAACACAAATTCATACATTTTAATATGTATGGATATTGATGTACAATTTGTATATGTGCCAAGAAAAGAGCTGTGGAAGTAGGAAGTGCTTGCTTGCAAAAGCGTAATTTAAATCAATAGAAAATTTGTTTAGATTTAGTCCATTTTACCACATTACAGATGTAACTGAACTTTAATACTTAAATATTTTTAAGTACCCTATTTGACTAACATTTCTGTATTTGAAGTTGTATTGTGGTTGGTTGTAGAAATGAATTTTTGTATTATTATAACCCTGTGTGGATTAGAGAAAATCCACAATAAATTTAAACTTGTGCACCCAAGTTTTGTTTAAAAAAATCATTGAACTTGGATGTTATATTATTACCCCCAAAGCAAAAAACTGTTAAAAAAAACTGTTAAAAAAAGAAACATCCATCCATTCATCCATCCATCCATCCATCTGTTTTTTCTCCTGAAACATGATTACCACAAGCTGTCAACTTTGTGTTGCAAACTGTGCTGGACTTTTAGAAGTGGACGCTTTTAGCCCTTACAGTAATTTACATAATGAGTTTTTCTTTCCTCTAAATTCATACATAATGTCTCATTTAAATGTGGGTAAACTGTATCAGAGACACTAATTGGTTGGCAGGAAAGTTTGATTCACACGTCTTCCTTTGCTGGGGTTTTGTTAATTAGATAGGTGTGCAAAAATCTATTTCCTGATTAGCATCTGAAAAGCCAAACAATCCTTTGGCAAATCACAGCCAGAGAGTTTAAGTCAAACAGAAATAATTCTGTAAGTTTAACTGATCTAAAGATGGACTTTGTCATGTATAAATAAGCTTGCCTAAAAAACTCACATTTAGGAAGTGTTGTTTGGTTTACCTGTGTATTCATATTTGTATATAATATTTTTCTTTTTTGCTTCCAGGTGAGCTTATATCGAGCGAGCCGGATGGAGACGGTCATTTCCGGTACTGTCAACCCTGCAAAAGGGGAGCAAAAACTTGCAGAGCTGCCACCCTGCAGTCCCCACAGCTGTCCTCATGTAAAGGTCACATCAAACGGCTCAGTCTCAGAGACGCTTCCCCAAAGCTCCCACATTTCCTCCCTCTAACACTATTAATGCAGTATTCTGTGGTGAGGAAACAAAGTGCTGGTATGTGACTAAAACATGGCAGGGACCACGGCTACAATTCTTTTGTACAGATTAATTGTGTTATGTTGCTGTGATATTTTAGTCTGAACACATGACCAAGTGTTTCAATAACAAGTGGCTGCCTGCATTCTTATAGGATATATATATTAGAAACATATAATAGTATCTGAGACATATGGTTTTTCTTATTATTCCTGGTGTGGGCAGCTTCTTGGGCAGACAGTGGGACCCTGCCTTGCCCTGGCAACAGTATTCTGGCTTCATGATGCTATGTTTGTGTTGCGCAGAAACAGGGGCAATGCTTGTAAGCTCTGTGTGTAGAGACAGCACCTGTTGGACAGGATTAGTTCCTTGTTTTGACAATGTGCAAAACACGGTTCAGTTTACATCAGCCAGGTCACAGAGCAGCTGAATATAGCAGTTAGGACACAGGAAAAAGACACGCATAAAGCACCACTGGGACTGTAATGAAACAAACAAACAAAAAAGGATAGAGTAGGTGCCAGTCACAGCTAAGGACCAGGGGAAGAGGCTCATCACTGCAGACGATTGATGCTACTTTACCCTCGCGGTTGACAGGGGAAGAAAAGTAGTCAAAGAACTGGCATTCAGTTAGCCAGAATGTCTTATTTGTCAAATTGTTGTTTTAGTTGTTTATAGTAGCGGTCCTCAGCCTTTTTAGCTCCACGGATCGGTTCATTATCAGACAGTATTTTCACGGACCGGCCTTTAAAGGTGTGGCGGATAAATACAACAAAATAAAATGATATGACTGGAATGAAAACGGGCGTATTTTTAAAACATAATAAATGTAAATCCAACATGTACTTGCAGCTTTATTAGTTGCGTCCTGGTATTGTGTTATCAACATGAATAACACCCTCTCCTCCCCCTGATGTTCTCTGGTCAATATGACGATGTTTAAACATGGTCTTTAAAATAAGATACACCACAAATATAAAGTGCACAAAGAATACAACTCAGCATAACGCTGAACCAGTGGGAGCTCTGAGCCTGTTTCTCAGTAACGAGACGGTCCCATCTAGGGCTTCCAGAGACGTTTGTTTTTTACTCATTTTGCTGCTTGTGGGTTTGTTTTTAGCGGTAACGTATCAAGCGTTTTGACGCGCATCAAGCCCAGGTTGTGTCGGGAAGGCCGTCCTGTGTGAAACAATTGCCAGATCTCTCATGCAAGTTTACTCATTGTGTTGACCCCTGCAAAAGAGAGCAGCCAAAAGAAAAACATGTGTTTATAGAACATGATGTTAAAACCACATGTTTTGATGTCATGTAGTTGAAGTTCACATTGTTATACAGATCTATGGTCTATGCTTATTCCTCATGTTACACGGCAAGCTTCCATTGTTAGTTCATTGTGATGTTCTTGTTTAAGTCAGCAAAGTAGTTGTCCCAAACCAAACCTCTCATTCCATCGTTTTCAAAAAATGACCCACAATGGAGATCCAACTGAATAGCAGTTAGAGAATATTGGGAGTCGGGTTCGATGCTACTACTGATTAAATGATGTAGTCAGGTCCAGATCTGCTCAGACAGGTTTAGCCATGGCACTAGTGGAGCATCAGGAAGATGATCAAAGTGTCTATCTAGAGGAATGATGATTTCCAACAAGGTTTCTGGCATTTTCTTGGGATCCTAACCACCCACCCTTTAATCAGTTGCTTGCCCTCCTATTGTTTGGTTTCTCTGTCCCTGTCCAATGACTAATTGCCTTTTTGATGTGGGTCACTCTGTTGCCTAAATCAAACTTTAGTCTGGGCCCAGCTACAGACTGAATGTGCCCCTGTCAGCCTCATCCAAGTGTGAAGTCCTGCACTCTGGACTTAGTGAGATTTGAAGACAAGAACTACCAATTAACCAAACATGCATGTTTTTGGTCTGCGGGAGGAAGTCGGAGTGCTTGGAGAAAACCCTCCCCTGCACAGAGAGAACATGTAAACTCCACACAGAAAGGCTGCAGCTGGGTTTTGAACCAGCAACCTTCTTGCTGTGAGGCAACAGCTCTAAGCACTGCCCCACCATGCTGAGGAGCAGCACATGAAAATGTATTGAAACAGACATTTGTTGTTTTATGCAGTAATTTTGGTGAACAGTTGTCTTAACAGCTTATTATCAGGTTTACAAGTATTTATAGTTATATAGGTTTACACATTATGTACAAAAATAATAAAAATGTTGCTGTGTTGTTATGATTCTTTAAAATTGCAGAATTAATATCAAGATTTTTTTGTTCCAGCAGCTTTGTAATGTGTGAGCTTGTACTGTATTGAGCAAAATATTTAAGACGATATTCAGAAACAGCTAAAGGGACCCAGATATCCTGCATAGCTAAGAGGAGAATATCCTGATAAGAAACATTTTGACCAAACTGTTTCAAAATATACTGGCACTGTTTTTACAAAAACTAAACATATCTGCTGAATGATGGAAAGAAAGAAGTCATAACTAATGAGCTCAGGTCAGACTGAAACCCCGAAGAGCCTCCTGTAGATAAAGATCCTTAAAACCAGAAATGGTCTCAAAAAACAATTTGATAAAAGAAAACTGCTAAGTGTTTTGCAAACATTTTAATTTATACTACAACCAACTGTCTGGAATATTTATGAATGTTAAAGTATTGTCTCAATTTGCACTGGAATAAAGTTTTGTGTTTGTAATCATCCATTTTCTTTGCCATGTGTTTTGGGAGGTATTGGTTGTACTGACTTGGTGTTTAGGGTTCAACTTTATTCATACCAAAGGCAAACTGGATTAACTTGGAAGCAGTTAATTTTGAAAATAAATAAAGTTTTGTTGAATTGTTTCCTTAACTCATCTCTTCCTTCCTTTAGACACAGAGAGGAAGTGAGGAGAGAAGCTTCAGATGTTCATTCTGAGCTGTAAAGACAGGGATTTGACAGGACTCTGACACCAAGCTGTGTGGGCCGTCGCTTTTCTGTCCAGGAAACCTTTTGTTCTGAGTCTGGACAGACTCTAATTTGCACACATTGAAAAATATGTTGACAGAAGCACACCGGTTGATGTTATAATTGAAACTGAGCAATAATTATTTTACAGTTATTCAAAAGTCTGAATGATCAAATGCACACTCGCAGTCACAGAAAACTGTTTACCTTCTAATACTTCCACTTGCTAAATGAAGTAAAAGACCCTTAGATCAGTTATGGATGATTCTTGTAACACTGCTAAATACTGTTGATGAAAATAAGAGGACAATCAAGACATTTATGTTTTAAGCCTTTACACTTTTACTAATGTTTTTCATCCAGGGAGGTATTTAATTGTCCGTTTAAAAATGAAATACAATAATACAGTCAGAACACTCGCTGTCAAAGCAAGACAGCTCTGATAAAGATGAAAAGGAAAAAGTCTGCCAGGGAAATAATCCTGTGTGAGTACTTCACCAAGCCTGGATTATCAGCGAACAAAACTTCCTTCTGCACAGAAACACCAAAATATCACAACAATCTCGATAGATAGATAGATAGATAGATAGATAGATAGATAGATAGATAGATAGATAGATAGATAGATAGATAGATAGATAGATAGATAGATAGATAGATAGATAGATAGATAGATAGATAGATAGATAGATAGATAGATAGATAGATAGATAGATAGATAGATAGATATTAAAGGCTTTAAAACACCTACATGCCTACATGTAAAGCTATGAGGTTTATGTTATTTTTCTTTAAATTCCTTTCAAATGCAAATTTGACTGTTTTGACATTATAGATGGTATAGGTAGGGTGTCGCACAACAAAGAATTGTTTGAATTTCATTTTTTAATTTCAAAAAAATTATGCTCCTAATGGTACATGAACCAAAAGTTGGCATCATGGTTACTATATCCATCTTTTTTATACAATGGGAATGTGAAAAATTGCCCTGAGTCAAATTAAGACCCAGAATGCTGACCCCAGACAACATGCAATCCAGAAAAGTTTGTAAAAAGCTTTATTAAAGCACCCAGAGCTCTTGGGCATGTTCTGGTAATGAGAGGAGACAGCTGTTATTGAAGTTGTGTTAGTTGCTCTGTAGCTGCTTGTAAAACAGAACTGTTTTCTTGTTTCAGGAGAGAGGGTGGGGTCTGGTTCAGGTGTGTATGGAGGAGAGAAAACGAGGAGGACGAGGAGCCAGTCGGTGGAGAGTGAGCAGGCAGGTAAGTGGCCAGGTGAGTATTGTTGCTGACCAGGTTTGACACAAAGCAACAGATCCACTCATTGGAGGAATCAACAGAGGAAGCAGTCACACTAAGAGAGCCACAAAGGACAGCAATGAGGGAGGTGGGACACAAGGGAAGATCTACGAAGGAGAACACACATAAGATGAACTCTACAAATTCGAGGAAATATGCTGAGAAAAGCTTAAACCTGATGTTCACCAGGTTCATATTAACTGTCCAGCACTGAGTGATGTCTGAGCTCTGCTTATATACATAAGAGCTTGATAAGATAAAAGAGATAAATGTCTGCAGGTGTGACCGCTTGAGGCAGAGGGAGAGTGAGGTGATAGCACCACCTGCTGGAGAGTCCTCAAACTGAAGTACTGCTCACAGTTCCACCTAGGAAATAAATTCTAGAAAGTCAAGGAACAGAAAAGAATAGAAGGTTCCCAGGGACTGCCTGGAACCCAGAAGACAATACTCTGCTAATTTTAGCAACTTTTAGAAACACGAGGTGCCTTTAAATCTCAACTTAAAACCCACCTGTTTAGAATTGCTTATGGCTAAATTAGGGTTAGAGTGCGGGGTTTTGATGTCTTCGATGTTTTTCTCTTTCTTACTGTTTATTCATCGTCACATGCTGTTTTTATTTTGTTTTTTTTGTTTTTTTTTAAGTATGTAAAGCACCTTGAAATGCCTTGCTGCTGAAATGTGCTATACAAATAAAATTTGACTGATTGATTGATTGAAAGGTTTTCCATACTCTGTTTTTGCATTTTGCATACACTTATCCAGTTTTGGAAAATACTAAAGTCTTTTAGCTTTTTCAAACTTTTCAAAACTGCAACTTGAACTCTGTTATTAATTTCAGTTATCAGTTCAGTTTATAAAATTGTCAATTTTTATTTTTGAGGCTTAGCTAAACTTATATTTTGAGTTTCCTATTGTAGAAAACATTTTTATTACCTTTGTAATAATATTATAGTCACTTAAATCTTTGAAGTTTTAACACAATATGTAAATTTACCTTTTTAAACAATAAATCAATTCCTCAAATTAGCATCAGATTTGAATTTTCTGTCATAAATAACATTCTGTGATGGGACAAAACTAAATAATTAAACTAAGCAGCCCTAATTAATCAGTCTGGAGGTCTGTTACCAACATTAACAGTCCTGATGCTCCTTCAGGTGCTCCTTCTATCTGCAAAAAACTGCAAAATCCTTTAAGCTGTTATCATATCAACAAGTTTTCAATATATGTGTTTGAAAACAGGAAATATTATCTTGATTAACAAAAGTGGTCAATGCAAACGAAAAGAATGCTGTCCCCCAACAGCTTGCATGTGTCTCCACCTGGCGGTCCAGTCTCAAAATTCAGCTCAGAGCAAACCTAACAGGCATAAAAAGCCCCTGATGGAGACAGATCATCCCTCTCCCTGCCCTATTATCCAAAGGTCATTTACCAAAACACGACAGATTTTTGTTATACTAGTTTTGAACACTTGTCCTGCCCGTTCAGGTCTCCTTTTCAATTAAACCCCCAGAAACAGGTTTCCCTACAGCAGGGCTCTACAACCTTTTTGTTTAAAAGAACCATTTTCACCATCCTGCCAGCTTAGTAAAAGTTTGTAAAACCCACAATTTTTATACTCTTGAAACTCAGATGACAAACTTGATCATGTTTTATTTATAAAACATCAATTTTAAAAATACAGTTTGTGTTGGATTGTAACAGGCAGGACACATTTATTTGTGAACACAGCACATTTATAGCTACTGATATGTGTACTAATGCCAGGCATTAGAAAAGTCTGATAAAGTTATGCCATGCTTTACTTTACAATTACCTTCAAACACTGACTAAGAGACATGACTTTTAACTGTTGTGTATCTAAACTTCTGAAGATCTACGGTAAGAAATGCTTTGAGCTACAATAATGACTTAGCAACTACCACACCTAATTTTAGCTGAATATCTGTAAAATTCACTGAGATCCAGACATTTTTGTGTAGGCTAAGGTTAATTAGCTGTGATGGCCATCTTGAATTTGGTCAACTCCAAAAGTTAATCAGCACTAGAGGTACAGACAAAGAAGGTTGACTCTAACAGTGAGTGTCCATGTTTTAAGCAAAGATGTTGCACCACGTGTTAGAGAGGATGTTCAGTTTCTACCACACCAAGTTTTGGCTCGATAGCTGTAAGAAATTGGCTAAGTTATAAACATTTCTATGTTTTCTAAGATCAGCCATCTTGAATTAGGTTGAGTCCGAAAGGGATAAACAAACACAGACACAGAGACACACAGGTAAATACATAATAATATTAATAACAGTATGTGTATTCACTGTTATGCACACTGACCACTAGGAGCTCTCTTGTTGTAGGAGAGCTCTTCGTTTCTGTGTTTCAGGCTCACCACACCCTGCTGCCACACAGTGGCGGCTGGTGGAGTTTTCTCCAGGGGGGCTATAAATCCAAAATAGACATATACCAAAGGTTTGAACGGTCCTATCTCTTGTACTGAAGAGGAGCTACTGCGCATGTACAACTTTTAACGAGAGTCTATGGACAAAGATTTTTGCGCCCCGGTGCGGAAATACGTCACCAATCAGACAACGTCGAAGAACGAAACAACTTTACTTAGATTAGATTAGATTAGATTAGATTAGATAGCATTTATTGTCATCGAACAGAATTCAACGAAATTTCCACCGCAGCTCCCGTGCAAGAAGTCAAATATATACAGTATAAATAAGCAAACACACAATAATAATAATATCAATATATACAACTAAATTAACTAAAGGCACTCAACAATACCAAAGAAGTAGCAGCAGGTCCAATTATGGCAAAGTACAGATAATGTAACAGTGCAAAGTGCAGAACAATATGGCTGTGTGGTGGTGGAGAATATGTATGTGTGACTGCGAGGTTATGATATATGTTGGAGGGGGGGACGACAGGGAGTAATGGCTCTGACGGCTGTGGGGAAGAAACTGTTTCTCAATCTATTTGTTGTAGTCCGTATATTTCTGTACCGCTTGCCCGATGGCAGCGGCACGAACAGTCTGTGACCCGGGTGGCTGGAATCCATCGCTATGGATCCAGCTCTCTTCTTGACCCGGTCTGTGTAAATAGAGTCCAGGTCTGGGAGGGGGCATCCCACAATGCCTTGTGCTGTTCTCACCACCCGTGTGCTGCTGAGAGTTAGAGGGATACATGACTCAACAAAGCTAGGATTTTATAATTAACATCTTTTTTACACTATATTTTTAGTGTATATCATGTAATGTACTGTACAATACTATATATTATGTAAAATTTAACATCGTTATGTAGTTAATCATAAGCAGACATTTAAGGTGCTCAAATAAAAGATACTGTATCCAGAGCAAATAACCTAAATATAGCTGGATACACTGGTTAAGTAAACAGTAAAACAAGCTTCTTATAGCTTATACGCTTTCCTTTTCTTTTTTTTTATTGAGACGTAGTCCCTGAACTGTGCTGTATATATATATATAAAGAGAGAGAGAGAGAAAATAGAAGTCTTTATCACTGAAGATAAAGGCTATTTAGATAAAGCGGACAGATGGCTTTGAACATAAAGATATACATTAATCTTCTGGCCCAGGATTCGTTCATCGACGCCCTCGTTCTGTGTCTCCTGTGGGGATTTGAGTCCTAGCAGAACAGTGACTGACTTTCTTTGTATCGTCTGCCACCAAAAGACGAAGGCAGAGAATAACATTTTTTGCTCATGTTTGTGTGTTTGTCTATGACCAAATTATCTCAAGAACCCCTGGGCAAATGTTAATGAAACTTGTGTAAAGTAATAACTGGATGTACATCAACAAATCATTAACGTTTGTAGTCAGTTTGATTGAAGATGGCTATCTCAGCCAACCAAACCTAACACAAAAATGGCTACATCTCAATCAGTTTTACAGATATTGACCTACAATTTGGTGTGGTAGTAGCTGAGAGCCATTTCCGACACATACTCTGAGCGTAATGTATTGTGATATAGTATGAGATTGTGCTAATTAGTATTTTCAAGGTTTAACCAAAATGGCTTTAACTCCGTCATAAGATGATCTCAGTCTAAAACAGATATGAAAGGCAGTGGGCAATTTGCATTCCTTCCTGAAATACTAGGTCTTTAAGTATTAATGACTTTAAAACACATTTGAAAGAATTCCTTTTTTTCCTTAGTTATCCTATATCAGTAGGGTGTTTGGGGGCCTTGGGTGTTTTACCTTTACATGGAGTGGAGCTTGAATGCTTGCAGACATTTCAGATCATAAATACTTCTGCAACAATGTGTTCTTAACAATCAGGATTCAGGATTCAGTTTTTTCAGGGGTCTCTGTCATAATGCATTTACAATTTTCACTAATTCACAATTTTTTTTTCAAACCTGCTTTGTCCTGTTCTCATAGCTGTCTGTACCAGCATGTAGAACGAGGTGGTTTAATGTTTTTAACTTGGGTCTCATCTGATCAAGTAAAAAATATTTGTTTAATTGTTAAACTGAAATCCTTTTATATTCTTTAAGAACCTTTGTGAGAACGTATTGATTTATGCCAACCTGATGAAGAAATGTTAAAACACTCTGAAAAGTATACAGACTACTTTCCAGCATGCCTGGAGTGTTTTGTTTTATGTGTAGTGCTCATTGTTTCCAGTTTCCATTTTCAACCTGATGCGGCTCCAATGAAATTAATACGTGGAATATCTTTGAAATGTCATTATTACTAGGACTATATGGTTTATTGAACACTTGAAGACACCCATCAAAGTGAAATTCCAGCAACCTTTTTCTTTCTTATCAGTTTTTATTTGAGTCTAATCCTCCCATCAATGAGACGCACAGAGAAAAGACTTGTTCCACATCAAAGTTAAACATTGATGAATTTATTATCTATAGTTTCTCCTTCATTCATACATTTTTTACAATGAAAAGGTACTTCAGAAAAAAGCATCACTCATAGCCATCTGAAGGAATGCATTCAAATTCACACAAGGACAGCAGTAGTTTACAAAGAGGAGTGCGTTTGCTCGATTTGAATCATTGATTGCCAGAGATGTCTGCCTGGTGAGCCTCAAAAACAAACTAATTTTATCTTTATAATATTTATTGCACATAAAAACATTCTTAATGTTATCTGTAGTAAAGAAACATCTCCTCCATGATGAAGGCACAGTGGTAAAATATTCAACACCTGATTCTAAAAAAAAAAAAAAGTGATATTTTTTTTTTTGTTCCCTTGTTGAAGAAGCAGAAACATTTCTCAAAATTTAAAACAAGAATTCCTGCCAGCATTAGTGGTTCTTTTCTGCTGCTCCTGAAGAAGAAGTGATGAAACTTGAAAATGTTCCAGCTCAGCAGAGATGACCACGGTAAAACAAACATTTCAAGCTGTCACATGTGCAGACAGATCCCTCTTCCTTTGATAAGATACTGTCACATATTTTAAAAATCAAGTTGGCGGACATCTTTGGCAGTTTTGTGAACTTTACGAGAAAACGTGGCATCAATTGCCTTGCTGAAAGATTTCCCCGTGCAGAATAGTCAATGTTTCAGTTCACAATATAAGCTGTGTAGGGTTTATCTGTGTGTTTTCTGGTTTGTGTTGTCTTGAAGCAGAGGGGTTTGTTCTTCCGTTGAAGTGCTTGTGCTTCTGCTTGGTACTGTGTCGTTCTTACAATCCTTTTTCTGTGATAGGGCCAGAAAGAAAAGTATTAAATGAGTCAAAGTAGAGGTAAATTTAAAAAAAAAAAAATTACAGTTATTTTAAAACATCAGATCAAGGTTGGTTTATAAGAAAAATAGCCCAAACTCTGAATTTCCCACAGAGAATTGTTAAATTCATTTTTAGAAAATGTAAACATGCCACCACAGCAAGCTGCCAAAAAAAAAAAAGAAAGTCATCCATCAAAACTTGTGGATCGGGTGAGGAAAGCACTGGTCAGAGAAACATCCAGGAGGCCAGAGTTAACCCTGATGGAGCTGAGCAGCTCTTCTGTACAGATGGGAGCATCTGTCTATAGGACCTCAAGAAGTTGCACAGAGCTGGGCTTCATGGAAGAGACATAGCTTAAAAAAAAAAAAAAAACCTGGACTGTTGGAAATTTCTTCCCTGGATATGTGGAGATGGTGCTGTGGTCAGATAAGATTAAAAATAAACCTTTAGGCCATCAAGGACAACGCCATGTCTGAGGCAAATCTATCACCTCTCATGCTGAGAACACCATCCCAACAGTAAATCATGGTGGTGGCAGCTTGATGCTGTGGGAGTGTTTTAGTTTATTAGTTTGTTTGTTTGTTTTTCCCATTAGAAGGGACTGAGAAACTAGCCAGAAGGGAAGTAAAATAGATATATTCTTAAAGGACACCTGTTGGAGTTTTCCAGAAATTTGAGACTTGGATGGAGGTTCACCTTCCAGCAGGAAAATGACTTGACTTCAGGTGTGGTCCAGCCACACCTGAAGTCAAGTAAGAATCTCTGATTTGATTTAAAGACTGCTGCAAGCACTGCCCATTCATCTTGAAGGGTCCGGAGCTGTTTTACCCTGAAGAACGGAGAAAAATGTATGTGCTGTTTTTTTCTTTTACTTAAAAAGTTTCCACTCCTTCCCATTTAAATTATTCTGAAACCATTTGTGCTGAGTTCTTAATGTAATCAAATTAAAAACTTTACTAAAATCCAGGTTGTAAGGTAAAATAAAAAGAATGCCAATGCGGGAGAATCATTTTGTTAATTGGCATGTGAAGAAACCAGACACACCATTTTATATTTTAGTTAAAGATCATTTTAAAAGAATCCATTTAGAACTTGCAATTTGTAATTTATTATTTGAAAAGGTAGGTTTTAATCATACACCATACAGTATAAAGAATGTACAAAGACATCAAATGCTGAGACTGAACATTGCACTTATTTTTTATCATAAATCCAAACAGAGGAAATTAACTACTATGGTTATTAAAGTGAAACCAATATTGTTGAACCATTTTGTGATATCTTTATGTTGATATCGATATGTTGCATCTGCTTCATAGTAGCAACCTACTGAGAATATTTTTCATTACACATCACAAGAACTGTCAGTTCCACTGTTACCAACAAGTACCAAACCGGGAAGAAATGCATGCAACATAACAGAGGCAAAATGTGTCATTCTCAAAAAGTCATTCTCTTCATGACAGAATCAGGCGTTTGTGTTCATCTGTGCAATTTGAACATGTTCTGTTTAATGCATGCCATTGAGTGTGAACCTACCTGAATTACTCATGATACTTTTCTCCTGTGTTTCATTGCCATGTGAGCCTTTTACCTGCCCATTATCGGTTGCCTAAAAGATGACCAAACTACCTTACACATGCACCAATTAAAAACAAACACAAGAACTTGCTGTTTGATTCATATTGTTATGGTAGATTAGAGGGTGTGTGTTGGATTTTAAATTATTCAAGTAAACATGCAGGGAGGTTTATTTTTTTACCTTTTCTTGGTTGGTGATCAAGATAGTCATGCAGTTAAGAAGACATGCGGTTGATTAATTAGGTTTTTAAGATTATTCAATCTGCTTAATTTCAGAGTTTTTTGTGTGGCTTGTGATGCAATTCTATAAAAATAAGCATTAAAAACTTTAGCCATGCTCAAAAAGGATATTTTTTTAGGGGGAGCTGTGATTTACAGCAAAAAAAGATTTGTGACTGGTGCCATGACAGAATTATTTGAGTATTTTTTTAAGACATTAATTTTAAAGCATTGGTTTCATATGATTTTTCAGCAGTTTTAAATCTGTTCCCACAAAATCTTTAGTCTCCCATCCTACTGCTTTAGCAACTGCCTGAGGGGACATTGGTCTTTAACAAATGAGTTTCTTCCTGCTAAAAGGACATGTCTAATGGGGTACATCCTGTTTTTTTAACCTACTGACCTCTGAAACAATGACTTAAGATTCCAAAGCATGTGACACGTGTGCAATGAAAACCCCAGATTTGGATTATCAAAAATTGGAGAAATAATTTAATTTTATTGAATTGAATTTGGGTGATTTATATAAAAGACTGTTCTACAAACCCCAAGTTTTTCTGTCACTGTGGAGATTACATACAACTTTGGAGACGTCTGGAAAACAAACGTGAAGAACTTCAGACAGTCATATTCAACCTGCAAGTCCTCCTTTCTTATAACCATTTTAATGAAATCTTAATCTCTTAACACCTGTACTTAACCTTCTTTAAGGTCCGCTGACTGACTGCGCTGTGAGTGACATAACAGACTAAAAACTTATTTACCTTGATAGCTTGGTTTATGGCATACAATGTCGGTGATAACATGTTTCACAACAATATTGTGTTATGAATGATACTGATAAGACTGACATGCTGGTAGTGGACATTAGCTTTCTTTCATGGAGCAGCCCGTCTGAATGATCTAAATTTGTTTTTGTAAAATAAAATGAAAAGAAAACTGTCCTCATAAAAATTAATTAAGAACAGACTCTCAGTTGGCTGAACATTGGAAATGGAGAAATCCTTTGGCTCTGTTGGAAAAAAGAAAACACCCAACACCACCTCTAAAGCTAAGTGTAAAAAAAAATAAAAAATCTGCTCTCATTGTTTGAATCTAGATATGAATTTTACTAAAAAGAAATGAAAGCTACATTGGCAGTTTTAAAATGTAGAAAGTAAAAAAGAATTAAAAAAAAGAAATTGCATCTCATCTTTGGTCAGCTTGAACTTTCCACATTTTGTCACTTTACAACCACAAACATCAAAGTATTTTACTGGGACTTTATGTGACCAAACCAAAGTAGCACATATTAGTGAAGTGGGAGGAACAAAGCATGGTTTTCAAATTTTTTACATGAATAAAAAAAAAATATTGTTTATATAGTAGTAATATGTCAACATTTGCTTGTGAAGAGTCGCACGCCTTTCATGTAAACAGGAGGTGGAGGTTAGCGACCATCATCATTTACTTACTAAAATTAAATTGTTTACCTGGTTGTACCTGCAATATTTATTTGTGATCAAAGACATAAGAAGATAGAACTAGCTGTAACAAAACAAAAAAGACAGACAGGAGTGGGTACTGAACTTGTGTTCACAAGAAGAAAATAAAAGAAAACTTTCCATAATTTTACAGCAGTCTCTAACCCACGGCACCATCTCAGTAAACTCTTCTTCTACATCAGGGGTGGGCAATCTTGGTCCTGGAAGGCCACTATCCTGCATGTGTTACTTGTTTCCCTGCTCCAACACACCTGATTCAGATGTTAAATTACCTCTTCATTTTCTGCAGAAGCCTGTTAATCACCCATTGATTCAAATCAGGTGTGTTGGAGCAGAGGAACAAGTAAAACATGCAGGATGGTGGCCCTCGAGGACCAGGATTGTCCACCCGTTCTACATATATAAAGGCACACTGTGTCTGTCACGTCTCAGTCACAGAGGAAGCAGTTTGATTAACTTGTGATCACATGGAAACATATCCAGCAAGGCCATGTTAAAATCCCTCATTATGGTTGCATTTCGTGTCTTATATAATCATCAGTTTAACGTTCTCTGACAAAAGGGATTTTACTCTTCACTGTCTTTTTCCCAACTTGGAACTTTTGCAGACACATAAGTATATATTAACACATGAATGTTGCACCCTCAGCCACAATCATTAAGTCTGTGAAACAGACGAATCAGGTGGCAGCAATTTATTAATACATTTGGCATACATTGTGACGCTGCTGTCCACCTTTACCTATAACTTGCGTATGGGTAAGAACCATTTTATGTGCCTCTGGTACATGTTATGAGGCAATCTGGTAACCGAGCTGTCCTTATGCTGTTTCAGTAACACTAATCATTCATCTTCTGTTAAATATTGTTACTTTGCCTTTTCATATTGCACATTATTGGCTTGTCTTTGTAAGATGTTCAGAGCTTGGGATGCTGTTCTACAACCTAACCCTGCTTTAATCTTCTCAACAGCTTTAGCCCTGACCTGTCAGAGGTGTTCCTTGGTCTTCATGATGCCATTTGGCCTTCACAGAACTGCTAGAGTTATACTGATATTAAATTACACACATTTACCAATTGGTCGCACTGGATTTTAGTTGAGGGGGAACAGAGTAAAGGTAGATGAATAGAAATGCAAGCCAAACTTTTCAGATTTTTATTTGTAACTATATTTTTAAAACTATGTATCATTTTCCTATCACATCACAATTATTTGCTACTTTGTGTTGGTCTATCACATAATATTCAAATAAAATACTTAGAAGTTTTTTTTGTTGTAACGTGACAAAATGTGGAATGAATACTTTTTCAAGACACTGTATGTGCTGCTAATTCCTTTGAAATACCTTAACATTATCCAAGATGTTTTCCTCCCCACACACCCAGAGATACCACTGTCAGTTCATATGCAATCAACAAAAAAAATTAAAGGAATCTGTATTTTTGAGAATGATAGCCAGTTATAGCACACCAAACCTAACAGAAGAAGTGTGCTAATATGATTGGATGACAACCCAAGACATGTTACTTTGGACTACTGAGCAAAACTACCAAATATGTCACAGCTAATTAAGCCATAACTGATAAACATTTATTTACAGGTTGTCAACAGTGTAAAGATAAATGAGCAGGAAGATGGGCAGCTGGAGGATTTCCGCAACACCTGAGAGATTTGGACTTTTTCCTCTCCTTGTTTGCTCAGTTAAGGAAAGGTTGGAGGTTAAAGGGTGTAGTTAAAGTAGTGTTTAAACACATGTTAGCAAAAGAGAAGGAGAGACTACATGGAAGTTCTCAAAATGATTATTTTAAAACCATAATATACTGTCTTTACAAAACTTAAAAAGGTGCGATATTAAAACTACTAATAAAGTATCAAGTCTTTTAGCGAAACTCCTAAAAAAAAATGCACACTCATGAGAAATTCCCAAAGGCTGAACGCACATCCTCAACAGAAGCCAATGAGCACAGGTAAGAGAGTAAAAGTAATTAGATTTTCCAGTGTATTTTTCTGCATCATTAATCATTTACAACATATTAATAAGTCCTTCCTATTAAAAATGAAACTTCTTCAGTGCAATCTCTCCTAGTCTTTTTTTTCACCATTAGTGGGAGGAACATGCATAAACTGTGCAACAAGCTAAATGCAGGTGAACATCAAAACACTACCAGAGTGTTGTGGACAAGACTTACCTTCACTTTGTAATGAACCAGAGAGGCAACAACAATTGTTACCAGACCAAGAGCTATGAAGATGTACTGCATGTACTCCATCACAGCAGGTAGAATAACCAGGTTTGTGTGGAATGTAGTGAGGACTGGTCCATCTATATACCCACTCTGTGACAGGACAAAATCAGACACGTTTTTATTTTACTCTCATTTTGACAGAAAGTAATTTTGTAAAACCTAGTTTTTAAAAAATGCAACTCATGTAAAGTAGGATGTTTTTTTTTGTTTTTTTAACTTAGGTTTTTACTTTTCCATCTTTTGACTTAAAAACATGTTATATCTCAATAGGACTAAAACATGTAGTGTTTATTGATTCTAATTTTACTTTCTTAAATACAAACTAATCTGTTAAAAATAAATCGCTACATTCTTTAGTTGGTTCAGTCCGGTGGTGTGCTGGTGACCACTAGCTTGCTAGTCAGACAGGTAGCATTCAGCTGTGAAGATGAGACAGAAAGCCAAGTCGTTGAGGCTAATGTTAGTCTAAATCTGGCCTAAAAGCGAAAGTTTTCTAAACGCCTATTTCTGGCTTTATATTAGTATTTAGCTATGGTTTGTTGAATAAGAAAATAAAAAAGCAAGAATCTGCCTGAGATTTAAACCTAGGTCTTCCACATGAAAGTGCACTGGAGTTTCCTTTAGACCAGTGGTCCAACCCTGGTCGTGGAGGGCCACTAACCTGCATGTTTTAGTCGTTTCCCTGCTCTTCAGCAGGTCTTCAGACGTACAGAAGTTCTGCAGAAGCCTGTTAATCACTCAGTCATTCAAATCAGATGTGTCAAAGCAGAGAAACACCTTAAACATACAGGATAGTGGTCCTCCAGGACCAGGATTGGACACCACTGCATTAAACCATCCAGTCAAATGTCTTTGACCAGACCACTACTCTGATGTCTTTGATAGAACTGGTGGTACTCTGATTATTTTAATTCCTGATTTTGATCTTCCCCATTTTATGACAGTGAGGCACGCATGATGATATTTGTTGTATAAGATTTAATTTCAGATACTTTATATCTAGTACTGTGAAAAAAGTCTCGAGTCATTCATCACTTCTTTGTTGTTTTGCTTCAAAAAAAACTTTTTCTGTAATCTTTTAAAACATGAGGCTACAACCTTCAGGCCAAGGATAGGTATCAGTGCATGGCTCATTTGGTACTAGGATGCACAGAAATAATAAAACAAACAAAATCTCTACAACTGTCTTTATATAAATTGGTCTGCAGGGATTTTTTTATCTAGTCAAAGCTGCTTAAAACTTTTACTTTTTATTTCAAGTTTCTAAAGTCAGTCACATTACATTTACCTCAACACTGGCTTCTGCACAAACCGATGAGGTAATTTTGAGGACTGATAGATAAGCTAAAAAAATCTAAAAGGATCCAAGCTTTAAATAAAAAGTGCAACCGCCCATGTAAAAGGGACCAGCTGAGAGTTTATCAGATCTCAAGACACTGTTAAAAGATTTAAAATGGTTAAATCATTAACAGCTTACCTCCGCAAACCACAGCATGGGCATCACCACCTCAGAAATCTTGCCAGTTTCTCTATAAAGGTCAACAACGGCAAACATCATTATAATTTAAGTGGGAGAAAAAAAACATAGAATATACGTATGACCCTCTTGTGTTAAAAAAAACAAAAAACAATACATGACAATTTCGATGGGGGTTAATGAACACAGGAATTCTTCCTTACGTAAATCCTGGAACTCTCTTCATATAGAGGTTGAGCTGAAGGCGGATGGACACATTCAGAGGGACACCCGTTAGCTGTAAACAAAATACAAAGAACTCCCATAAGGAATTTAAAAAAAAAAAACAAAAAAAAAACTCTTAAGTACGGATTTCTAAATGTGGATATTGTTGATTAAAAAAGTGGACAAGGAAGAACCCCTTCAGGTAAGAAAACAATCAAACAAAAGAAGGACATCCTTAAGTTTAAGACGTTATTTGGCATGTTCAAGTGTTTTTTTAACAATGTAAGGAAAGATTTAACACTATAGCCATTATGACACGCAAGACTTACTCTTTAAAGATCAGGATGTTGAACACTTCAAGTAAAACCCGGCAGGACTGAATTCCCCTGTCGCATGTAAGAAAGGGATCTGCCACGTTTCTTACTCATTTGCTTAAGAGTCTGGAAATTTACTTCATGGGTTCTTTTGTTCTGCTGAAAGATTTTCTTTAAATTAGCAGATCACTGAAGTCCAATCTGACTCAGTCAACTGTTGGTGTTTTTTTTTTATCTTATCACTGCTACATATTTTAATTAACAAACACAACATCGGATGAACAACCAGACATGAAATTATAACGCTCTCATTATTCAAGCCATAAAAAAATGCAAACGCAAAATCTAGAAGCGATGATTGAAAATACTAAGTCCACCGGTCCCAGGAATAATGTGAGGACATAGGAGCCAGGTGCTGCTTATTAAAATAGACATTAATTTTTCCACCTCACTGGTCTGAAACGTTGACATTTGCAGGTGTCTCAACAAGCTAAACATCGGCTGTGTAGTTGTTTCTGCAAATTTCATTAAAATTCCCCCTGTTGATGAGATAACAGACAGACGCACACACAGACATGGGCCAAAACATTATTATTCACCTTTGCCTTTTCGGCGACAAATAGACTTTTGTTCTGAATCCAAGCATTTTTCTGATAGACCAAATTGTGGCGTACATCGGTCCAGACTTTATACTCGGGGCCAATGGGCTGAAGCCAGTAAACACAGAGTTCAAAGCTCAGATCTCAACATGTGTCTCTGATATAGAAAAAAAAATTAAAATTGAAAAGATTTTTATATAAACCGGAGGGATTTCTGAGGATAAACAATAGGAATGCAGCCAGCAGCAGTGACAAGCAGAGCTGAAAAAGTGCTGGTAAATGACCTGCTAAAACTATTTTACTGCACTTTGGTACAGATTCTACAAGTCTTTGAAAAAAAGAAAAGAAAACTAAAGAAACAGGTCTTCTTAAAAAATGTCTTTTCTTATTCGTTGTTAGGATGATCAGTTAAGATGAAATCTGGTGACTGCAAAGGTCATTTTGCTTGCTTCACCTCAGTTTGAATGCAAATGAAGCATTCAGTGATTCCTTGTGCCCTTTAAATAGGCGTAATGCACAGCTCCATGTCTGGCACAAAAACAAACAGCATGTCAGCACATATACCTCTGTATAACTCATATCAACTGTCAAGCATGGTGGTGGAGGGCTGATAATTTGAGTCTGTTCTGCAGCCACAGGACCTGGGCACCTTGCAGTCATCGAGCCAAATCTGAACTCCTCTTTATACCAACATATTATAGAATCAAATATGAGACCATCCGTTTGACAGCTAAAGCCAAAATTGGGTTGCATAACACAAACACACACACACACAAAACACAAACACAACAGCAAATCTAAAACAGGGTGGCTAAAAAGCTATGAATCAGGGTTTGGCAATGGTCCAGTCAAGATCCAGAACTCAGCCTGACTGAAATGCTGTGACAGGACCTTAAAGCTTTGTGGAAACGAATGGCCACAAACTCAATTAAACTGAAAATATGCTGTAAAGAAGAGTGGGCCAAAATTCCTCCTTAACTAATATAGAGACTGATAAAGTCGTACAGAAAATGACTACTTTAAATTATAGCTGCTAAAGGTATTGAATCATAACGGGGACTTAATGTCACACAGATTTTCTATTTTGGCTTTTACTTGTTTGTATGTTTTGTTTTGTTTTAAAATAAATGATGACCTTATGGAATCTGTTGTGTGTTTTTGTACACATGAAGTTAGATTTGATGAAGTTTAGAACTTGGTGAAGCCCAGATTATTTTTATTAAGTCCTAATATATAAAACTGTCTTTTTTCCATGCAGCTTGATACATTTTTAAGACAACAGTCATTTTTCTACATTGTACATTTTGCATCATGTCCTGGAATGTGGGTACATTAGACAGCCACTTCCCCATACCATACATTTTCCATTTATTTTACTCTGTGAGAGCTCATCTCCAGCGGATGACAATTCTCAAAATGTCAGCGTTTTTATATACAGTTATAAGGGGGCTTTAAAGTCAGCTAATATTTTAATTTTCTCTGCAACCTACGATCTAAATACATTACCCCCTCCACACACACACCATTTATTTCACCTAACTTTACAAAATATCAAGCCAGTTTATGTTCCTTTTTTGTTTTTAATTTGAAGTCAGTGCAGACTCACTGGATTTGAACACTAAAGTCATTTCCCATGGTTTAATTGTCTCAGCAAAAGCTGTTAAATGTTTTTTTTAATAGTTACAAGACGGTTTTACAACTCTTAAGAACAGCTGCAATTACAAGATATAGCACAATTTCCAATTACCTTATCACAAAGCGCGTTAGTGCCAAAAGATATGACAGGTGAGCGTTACACAAGTTGAATTGCATGAAAAAATTACATAAAAGCAAATCATAGCAAGGTTTTATCTTATCAGTCCTTGCATCAGCAGTTTACTGAGGGAGCAGTGTAAATATGATTGACTTGGTTTGCTGTATTATTGTACTACAGTACAACGAGGTATAATATGGGACCTTTCTATGACTTTTAACTTAAGTTTAACTCCTTCTGTTCATCTGCTTTGTCACAAAAACCACCATGGCTCAGACACAATTCAATGATTCCAACATGACACTGTTTCCTTTTAAAAAGTTTGTAAATTGAGCTTAGCTATTAAGGCAGCTCCAAACAGATCAATTTCCTGGTTACTGAAGCTCCAGGGATTTTTATACCAATTTTAGCAGTTCGATGTAAGAAGAGTACAACCTGTTCCTGTCTCGGTCCTAAAAAAATATTACTGTTCCTGACGAAAGCAAGAAAATGATCTGATTCCCAATCTAGTAACTCCACCACCATAAAACCTTAGAAGTTGATCATAATACATAATTAGCAGATAAGCAATCAGCCCACTTCTGCTCAAGATCAGAGCAGGCCTCAGGGTCAACAGGGCTCATGTTTAACTTTGGATATCCTCCCATCAACCAAGTTTCAATCAGATGAAACTTTATAAACTTAAGTTGTGCTGCCATGTTCTTTTTAAAGAGAAGAGGTTTTCTCCTACAACCAATTCAAACGTAAAAAATAAGAACAAAAGAATTGTGGTTTTGCAATGGTCCATTGGGGCCTCAACCCAATTGAAATGCTGTGGTGGGTCCTTAAGAGATAAACTGAAGCAATATTGTAAAGAAGAGTGGGTCAAGATTTCTGCACAACCATATGAACCTGATAAAGTCTACACACAATAATACAGCACTCTATAAAGCTAACCTGAATAAATCATTATATAGAGTCTAATCAGTGCTTTAAACTCTATTCGTACACCGATGGGGCACATCGGAGGCAGTGGGGGGTTCACTGTCTTGCCCAGGGACACTTCAACATGTGACTGCAGCTAGGAATCAAACCTGTGACTTTCTCATTGGAGGACAATTGCTCTAACCACTGATCCACAGCCGCCCCAGCTGTTAGACAGAGGCCATCTGTCCAAATTGGGTCATTTTGCACCAGAACAATGATCTCAAACACAGCAGCTAATCTACAACAGAACGACTGAAAAAGAAAAGAATCAATGTGTTGCAACAATAAAGTCAAAGTCCAGAACCTCAACCTGGGACTTTAGGAGAGCTGTACAGAAAATAAAGGCCTAAAAACTTCAATAAAATGAAGCAATGTAGTAAAGAAGAGTGGGCTAAAATTCTTCCACAACAATGAGAAGCTGCCAATCGTACAGTAAATAACTACTTCAATTTCTATCTATTAAAAGTGGTTCTACAGGCTAATGTATCATGTGGTGGACTTGGCTTTTCACATAGCTTTTCCATAATGGCTTTGTTTCTTTTCTTTTTAATTATTCATAACCTGGTGGAATCCATTGTGTCTTTATGTATATTTGAGGGTAGACAATAACTTTGAACCTTTTACAGAGCAGATTATTATGTCCTGGATTGGAAGATGCTAGAATTGAAAGAGGGGGAACTTTCTTTTTTGCCATGCCTGAAAGTGTGAGTAAAAGTGTGTGCACACTTACTGGGTGGATGTCTATGAAAAGGTCATGTTTATCCTCATTGGGATGAAGGCCCAACACAAAGTCTTGCAGTGCCGGATCACCATTAATGAAGTGAGGTTGAGAGATGAAGGTCGGGGAATCTAAAATTGACAAAGCAATGGTGAAGTCATTCAGCATAACTGCAATGTTCTTTAAATTTGCCATGCACAAACTTTAGTGCTTAGAGATTTCATCTTCCATTGAGAGAGTTGGGAGGTTCAATTTCTGGCAGCAGTCACATGTCAAAATGTCCCTGGGCAAGAAATTGAACCCCTCATTGTCTCTGATGTGCCCCATCAGTGTATGAATGGAGTTTAAAGAACTGATTAGACTCTAAAGAATGATTTATTCAGATTAGCTTCGTAGAGATGCAGTAGATTGCTGTGTGTATGGCTGAATGAGGGCAGATTGTGTTGTAAAGTGCTCTGGTTGGCTAGAAAGCAACTTTTTACAGTCCATTTATAATAAAGTGTGAAAATTAATTAGGTCTTCAGTTGGCATTATGTGTTATGTCAAAAGAAATTAGAGCGAAATCTCCAGCTAGACAGAAACAAAGTGCAAGTGAAGAGTTTTCTCTTATCATTGCTTGTTTATCTTAACTGCCTAAAGAATCAAATTTTATCACGACTTCTGGAACACACTGTACTGTTGTAATTTAAGAAAAAAAAAGTGCTATGATTATGACTGTAGGGAATTACTGGTATTATTTTTTTTTTATTCAAACTACACAGACAACTATTATCAAACTAAATAAAACCCAAACACATTATGTGTGAACACTGAAATATCCCAGTGCACGTGTACTGACTGTGGTGGCAGGCGCTGACGTTGAGCAGGCCGGACTGCCTGCAGGGACAAAAGCCTTCGTTGGGGGCGTAATCGGTCCCGTTAGCAAACATGGTCTTGGGAGCAACAAATCGATATGAAGGGATCCCCTTCATGCTGCCAGACTGCTTGTAAACAAGTTCTAAAGACCTTGTTGAGAAAAAATGTAAACACTATTATTCGATCAGAAAGCAGCACACTTGTGAGAGATATTGGAGGGTGTGGGAATACCTGCAAGCATCGGGGCTGTAGAAGCGCAGGGTGCTCTCTTTAGTCATGAATGGAGGCCACAACTGCCCCGCTGTTCCATTGATCATGTTACACTGAGGAGTCCTCCAGTAGGTCAGCTGTCAGCAGCACGACAGAACAGTCAGGTACGGAAAAAAAAACACACACACAACTGTAAAAACTGAAAGTGTCATTTTGACATTTCACCTCTCGGAGGCCGTTCCAGGAGTCAACTTTGTGGACATTTTTGATGTCATCTTTCCCAGTGTGGACAGTGAACAGCCCAGTGTTGGAGTTGTTGAACTAATTTAAAACAACAACAAACAAAAAACGTTTAGCTAGAATCTCACTAAACCAACTACTCAGAATTTCTCTGGAGTACATGACAATTTAAAAAAAAAAATGTTCCTTGACGCTAGATTTAAAAAAATAAATAAATAATGAAAATGAAAGGGGAAAGGGCAAGTGATTAGATCTCACAGAAAGTTTCATTAAGAAGTTAAATGGAAATTTTTATAGAACATTTAGTAGATTATTTCAGTAATCTGATGTCAAAGACTTTATGTGGTAAAGCTGAGTAACAATGAACTCTTTTTTTTACATTACATTGTCAACAAATTGTAATTTATTTAATTATTTATCCATTTTGTCTCATTTGTCTCTATGTGTCCCTGTGATGGACTTGGAACCTGTGCAGGGTGTCCCCCGTGTCTCGTACAGTGACTGCTGGGGATAGGCACCAGCTCCCCGCGACCCGGAAAGGTCAAATACAGCTCCCAGTTCAACTAATCAAAACAACCAACTGTGTTTTAAAAAACTAATCATTAAGAAAGGTCATGTGAAGTACTAGTGATGGAGAAAAGCAAAACGCTAAGTGGATTTGATTATATTTAGAAGTCAGAAATGTTGAGTCATTTTATTATCGGGAAGGGGTCCTTGTTTCTGTGATCTGTGTTATTTAATGTTGTGAAAAGAAAGCACATGAAGTTTACCATGCTTTCTAATCTACTAGGGATGAACGTGTCTGTTTAAGATAATTATATCATGAAAAGATGAGTGGCTTTGTTAAACCGTTATTGACATCTGAACCTAAAACCTAAAATTTGCACTGCAGAAAAAACAGCATCAAGATGCAGCGCATTGATTTAGCAGCATCACAGTGGGAATGATCGACAGAGTGGGTCACTGATTAAAGAATCAATCAGTGAAGTGAATACATGTTTAAAAACTGCACAGCTTTTTTAGATTATTCATCAATCGGTTCAAATCAGTTTTGTGTGTGTTTTTTTATGTAATACAAAAACACAGTGGATCTTTTCTTAGCCCTTTACTGATGTTCTTTTGGGAAATTCAGACATGTCTTGATTGGACCAACCCCTAGGATTTTTAACATATTCTGAAACTTGATAATGTCAAAAAAGAATTTCAAGGTTTAGGTTTGTTTTCAAGGGACAGTTCCATGACCCTTGTCCCTTGGTCATCATTCCAAGCAATTAGCTCGGAATTGCTTTTATAATTTAAGGAATATTGCTAAACTCAGACCCATGGTGTCTAGATGTGATCTGGAAGTTATTTTACATGCTTTTATAGCATCTTGGGTGGACTATTGTAATGGTCTTTTTACCCGTTTTAACAAATCTGTAATGCATCGTATTGAAACTGTGCAAAATCTGTGGCTAAACTTTTAACAGGGACTAGACGGAGAGCTCATATAACTCCTGTTTTAGCTGCTCTTCACTGGCTACCAGTTAATTTTAGGTTTCAGTTTAAACTTCTTGCATTAATTTTTAGGGCCTTACACGGTCAGGACCCCCAGTATGTCCCTGATATGCTTAAGCCTCAGACTTCTGTCAGAGTTCTAAGGGTCTGCTGATCAGATGTTTTTGTTAGCTCCACATACTGTGTTTAAAACTCACGGTGTTCGCTCTTTTCAAGCTGTTGCACCCCGATTGTGGAATTCTCTCCCATTGTTCTTACGTCGTATGGATTCTGTTGACTCTTTTAAAATTACAGCTGAAAACATATTTGTATAGACAGGCTTTTAATTTATTCTGATGGTTCTTCTTTGCAGAGATAATCCACCCACCTCACATGGGTGGCATATCAAGATACTGATTCGACAGCATGATTCTTGCACAGGTGTGCCTTAGGCTGGCCACAACAAAAGGCCACTCTGAAATGTGCAGTTGACTTTTACTGTATAGGAGGGGTCCAAAAACCAGTCAGAATGTGGTGTGACCACCATTTGATTCACATTCCAGTATATTATGAATTGTAAATGATAGAATAATCAAAAGTCTTCCCAATTTTCCATTGAGGAACAATATTCCACTATTTTTAAGACACAGTTTTTTCTCAGACTGGTGAACCTCTACCCATTTTTACATCTGAAAGATCAAGCCTCTCTAAAATGTTATTTTTGTCCCCAGTCTTCTTACTGACTTGTTGCTAATTAACCCCATTACTTGCAAAATGCTCCTCCACTTGTTTCTTAAATCAACCACTAGATGTTCCTGAACTTTCTTCAACTCAACAAAAATAAAACTGAAGTAGTAGTTTTTGGAGCTAAAGAGGAAAGAGTAAAAGTTAACACACACCTGAAGTCTTTGATGCTGAAAAGCTCTGACAAAACCCAAAACCTTAATGTAATCATGGACTCAGAGTCCGAACAGCAACATTAAGACGGTTACAAAGACGGCCTTCTACAACCTGAAAAATAGAGCTAGAATTAAAGGACTGATGTCTCAGCAGAACTTAGAAAAACTTGTCCATGCATTTATCTTCAGCTGCCTTAACTATTGTAACTGAGTATTTCCTGGTCCTCCTAAAAACTCCTTCAGACAGCTGCAGCTGATCCAGAACACTGCTGCTTGAGTCCTCACAGAGACCAAGAGAGTCGATCACATCAGTCCAGTTCTGAGGTCTTTACACTGACTTCCTGTTGCTCAGAGAATTGATTTTAAGATATTTCTGCTGGTCTACAAAACATTAAACAGTCTGGGTCCAAAATACATTTCTGATCTTCTGCTGCACTATGAACCATCAAGACCTCTGAGGTCGTCTGGATCAAATCTGCTCTCTGTCCCCAGAGTCAGAACCAAACATGCAGAAGCTGCATTCAGCTTTAATGCACCAAATATTTAGAACAAACTCCCAGAAAACTGCTGGACCGCTCTGAATGTGAGTTTCTTTAAAACAAGGTTGAAGACCGTCCTGTTTGCTGCTGTCTTTGATTGAAGCTAAGAATTATTGTATTCTGTATTTTATGTTTTTTTTATATTTTATTCCAGTTCTTAATCAGAGCTTGATTTTAATTTTAAATTTTATGACATGTTCTTTCTTTGAGCTTCTCTACTTTTACATTTCTTTTTGATTTAATTGAGTTTCTTTGCACTTTGTCACAATGTTTTTTAATTGTTTATGTAAAGCACTTTGAGTTGACCTGTTGCTGAAATGTGGGATACAGATGCCTTGAGATGTGTTGCTGCCATTTAATTCAAGATTACCTTAGGTTGTTTTTTTAAAATCGTACAATTTCTTAGTCTAAACATTTGATATGTTTACTATGTTCCATTGCAAATAAAATGTGAAATTTGCCTATCAATGTATTCCATTATTAATTACATTTTACACAACATCCCATTTTTTCAGAACTGGACTTACCTAATGACATATTTGTGCAAGGTATTCTAAAAACTAAAATGATAAAGTATGGTATGAATATCTTGTATCATAATAACATCCAGTTGAATAATATTATATGTTCTGTATAAATCAAGATAAAGAGTAGTGATGCAATGTTGCTGTTCTCTCAACTATTACGGATACTCCTAACAGACAAAAATATAAGAAACTTGTCAACCCGAGAACCGGAAACAGCAACGACATAAAAATACAACTTACTTCCACAAAGAGGCCAAACTTTCCAGTTGAGGGCAACATGCCAGGCACGTACTTGTTAAGGAATTCAACTAGTTTACTATCATAACCCCACATCAACTCTCCCACTGTTTTGGTCAGGAAGGGACCCTCCTTGAAACCCTTGAAGGTGGCGCTGATCAATAAACGCAGTGCGTAGGGCATGTTCTCCAACATCACTGCTGCACCCTGAAAACACAGATTGGAGTGGACCAAAAACAACATGTGAATGCAAGATCGAACAAAACAGTTACATGTTTAGAAAGAGACGGGATAAAGACTCCCTTACCAGAACAAGCATGTTGGGAATGGTGACGACGTCCGACTCGTTCCCAACAGACATGGAGCGTTCGAAGAAGTATCTTCTGTATTCTTTGTAGGACACTGTCCCGTTGGGGTGAAACGTGATGTTTTCTTTCCGACACTGCTTTCTGAAAACACAGGAAAATTGTGCAAAAAAAAAAACACCTTCAACCAACGAGGAAGATTCAGAAGCAGAATCTGTGGTTCCAGGTGCATTTTGAACAGTCTTTTTAAAGTAATAAAGTGGGTAACAGATGATAAATTACATAAAAAACATTCTTTCATACTTGTTACGAACGCTGCATCATTAGGAGGATTATGGTTTACTCAGTTCTGATACATCTTGATTGTAATGTAGTTTAGATTTTTTTTTTTTGTTTGTATTTGTACAAACTTTTAGGAATTTCCTATTGCTTACTGCAAACACCTAAATACCATATTTGTGATATTACAATTAAAATTTTAGTAGGAAAAAATACCTACTTAAAATAAATTATTGGTAGATGAAACTCTTGGGGCAACTAGTAAAAATAGGGCCTGGGGTTTGGGTGATAGTCGCACTCAGACAAATAAATGTTTTGCCTACAATTAAACGATGTCTTCTCCCTTAAAACTGAGCTTGTCAAAATAAATTCAAGACTGTAAAACTGAAGATTAGAGTTGTATTGTTTACGGGCGACAAATGTCTGTAGAAATGCCACAATGTTACAGGTGACAAAACAAGTGCAGTGTTGCTTTGTTCTTTATCAAAAGCAGAGAGAAAGAAAGAAAAAAAAACTAAGTTTGGTTTGGCTTCCAGCTTTTTTTAAGACAAAATGATTTAAATTTCTGATGTTTATCAATAGGTTTGACTTTTATAGCTCTGCAAGCCCTGATTCAACCCATTTTGTCCACTGAAAAGTCTAAAAGTTATGATGACAAATGTTGCATGCAGAGGCATGACAGGAAGTAGGTCACTTCAGTCAGCAAAAATCTAGGTCACGCAAGGAACTTTCATTTAGCTGAAAGAGGGAGAAAAGTATCAATGTGCTGTTTTAAACTTAAGACATCCATTTTGTAACAGGATGTTATGAAGTCTTATATCATCTGCAAAGCTACATTAATAACCACCAAAAATTATGGCATTGAAATCAGTCGATCGCTCAGATTTATGCATTTCTTAACTCATACAAGTGCGCTATACCATTGTAAGGTGTTTGTTATGCGACAAACATGCTGTCAAAAAATGCTTAGCATCCAGCTACAGTACAGCAGCAAGTTTAATACCACACATATGAAATGAGTGATGGCATCAAAATGGCACAAGTGTCTCTCCTTTTTTCAAAGTCAGGAACTTACAACCAACCGGAACATGTTTTTTTACACATGCAGCCAAAAAAAAAAAAATTAAAATATTTCAGGCAGGGAGTTTTGTTTTCTAAAGAAAATGATCAAAGCAGAGTAACACAAAAATGCCTTGTGGAGGACGATCACAGGCTCGACTGTGCAAGGCAGCAAAACTGCAACCAAGGGATCGGGACTCAGAAGCACGTTGTGATTATGGTGGCGCCGAGTTGTGTACCTGTACACGTAGGGCCCTCTCTCCTCCACCATGGGCTTCTCTCCTTTCAGGATCTCCTGTGGGTTCAGGACGTCGAAGAAGTAGACGGACATAAAGAAGGGCACGGGGAGGTCCTTCCACATGGTGTAGGAGAGCTCATTCTGTGGATCGATCACGGTGTTCTGTTGGGAAAGAAAACAAAAACAAAAAAACGTGCTTTATTATGAGTGTACATGTAAAAAGTATACCAGAAAAAATACATTTAACATTTAATTCATTCAAATTACAGCTTTAGTAAATACTGAGCGATTAGTGACACTACAGAATTTAATTTCTACATGTGACACTGTGACACTAAACAGTTTAAATTTGGTGAAGAGTTTAAATATTTAACTTCTTTAACACATTAAATTATTTAACACATTATGGTACCATAATAATGCGATAAAAAACAACCAAAGGCTTGGATTAAGAACACTTGCTGAATGGAGTTTGCACCAAAACAAGAAGTGTTTTCTCCATTTGTAACCCAAATGAGAAAACAATCAGCAGATCGATTTTAACCACAAATAAACTAGGCTTAGACATGCATACTTCCCTAATACCAAGCAGCGATGTTATGTAGTGAAGTGTTACTCAAGGTCAAATCTGATGCACAGGTTTTTAAGTGGAAGTCTTTTTTCTACATTGACAATATAGGGCACAAAACATTTCAGGACGTTTACAAGTACAGTGCAGTAGTTTGACCAAAACTATCTCCCTTACATTTTAAATCCTTATCAATAATCTACCTTATAAACATTTTTTTTTTTATGTTTGCCTTCTCACCAACCAAGTAAGTGCTCATGTAAACCAAAAGCCAGCTTTATGATTGAAGGTTGAAACTAAGGCTCTCTGAATGTAACCTGACAAAGTTCAGATTTGTAACATGGCCAAAAATTTGGACCATCTCAGCAGTAAACGAAGGAAATCAGAGGGGAACTTGCCTGAAAAGGACTGACGTCTGTTCCCTCAGTCGAGAAAGGATTTATGTCAAGGATGCTTTATAAATTTCAAATTAGTTTTATAGTTTGTATTTTAACAATAAACCAGATATAAACTTGTTTTGAATAGATTATGGACAAAGTCTTTATAATTAAAAGGTGCTGATGCATCAATATTATTATTATTCTTTTTCCGTCATGATTTCTCTTATCTTTACACTTCTTACAGTTTGTACATCAAAACATAGGCATTTTCATCTTCTTTCACCCAGAGTCTCTCCCAGCTATAGGACTTACAGTTTGCTCTGAAATCACCTCAGAGTGCAGAGTGCACACCCAAGCTGCCATAGACTCCCACTGTGACAGAGTTCTGTATTTTTTTTGTCTTCGAAACTGGAAGTGCTGCTGACCCCTTCGTGAGTCTTGAGCTTTCGTTGGGTGTGGATTTTTTTTTTTTAAGTATTTAAAATTATAGAAGTTCATAAACATAAAACCATTGTTTTTGAACAGTTAGCAGTTGAAAACAAAGAAGTATACATTTTTAAAAATTTAAATAACACAACATTTAAAAGCTAGTAGCCCTGAAAGCCGATGTCCACATATCAGAATGCAGGGTCTCAGGAAAGCATATATATATATTTTTTAATATATATTTTCATTTACAAGAGAAGAGGACAAGCTTCAGTGGACTGAGTAGTGACTGTGCTGTAATCAATTAGTAATCGTTACCTTAAATTATGAAAAACAAAGTACACCTTTATCAGAAGATGATTCCTTTACTCTCATATTGCAATATGTTTTAATAGTTTATAACAGTTTATAGGACAACAGCATAAAAAAAATCTGAAATTTTGTCAAGACTAAGGTTCGGGTGTGCCACCCCAAGACTGTCAGGGGGCCCCATCTGGGCCCTTTTCGAAACATTTCTGGAGTCTAGATATGCTAGTTTGCCAAAAGTTTTCTCTCATTTCCCTTCAGATGCATATGAACTTGAGTGACTCTCAATTCTTAACCCACAGGGTTTAACATGATGTTGGCCCACCTTTTGCAGCTCTAACAGCTTCAACTCTTCTGGGAAGGCTTTCCAAAGGTTTAAGAGTGTTTATGGGAGTGAGTATTCTTCCAGAAGCACATCTGATGTTGGACAGAAGGCCTGGCTCACAGTCTCTGCTCTAATTCATCCCAAAGGTGTTCTATCAGGTTGAGGTCAGGACTCTCTGTAGTTCAGTCTTCCACACCAAACTCACTCATCCATGTCTTTATGGACCTTGCTTTGTGCTCTGGTGCTCAGTAATGTTGGAACATGAAGGGGCCTTCCCCAACGTGTTCCCACAAAGCTGGGAGCCTGAAATTGTCAAACTGTCTTGGTATGCTGAAGCATTAAGAGTTCCTCTCACTGAAACTAAGCAGCCGAGCCCCTCCTAAAAAAGCAACCCCACACCATGATCCTCCCTAAACCAAACTTTACACTTGGCACAAAGCAAGCAGATAAGCACCATTCTCCTGGCAACCACCAGATCTAAACTCCTCCACTGGATTGCCAGACAGAGAAGAGTGATTCATCTCTCCAGAGGACAAGTCTCCACTGCTCTAGAGTCCAGTGGCGGTGGTCTTTATTCCACTACATCTGACGTTTTATACTTGGTGACGTAAGGCCTGGATGCAGCTGCTCGGCCATGGAAACCCATTCCATGAAGCTCTCTGAGCTGTTCTTGAGCTAATCTGAAGGCCACATGAAGTTTGGAGGTCTGTAGCTGCTGACTCTGCAGAACGTCGGTGACCTCTGTGCTCTATGAGCCTCAGCATCCACTGAGCCCACTCTGATTTTATGTGGCCGACCACTTCATGGCCAAGTTGCTGCCGTACCCAATCGCTTCCACTTTGTTATTAAACCACTAACAGCTGAGTGTGGAATATTTAGTAGAGAGGAAATTTTATGACTGGACTTATTGCCCAGGTGGCGTCTTATCACGGTACCACACTGGAAATCACTGAGCTCCTGGAAGCGACCCATTCTTTCACAAATGGTTGTCGAAGCAGTCTGCATGCCGAGGAGCTTGATTTTATACATCTGTGACCATTGAAGTGATTGGAAGACCTAATTTCAATTATATGGATACTTTTGACAATATGGTGTAAGTTATTTTAAAGCTCTTTCAATTGAAATCATTTGTTAGCAAACGATAATAGAGGCTTACTTATTGTGTTTGGCACCCATTAAAATTTCTGAAGAAATGTTCTAGTTTCTCTTTCACGCCTGTTTTAATGTCATTGTTACAGTAATATTTATAAACATTCACTGCTGAATGATGTTTGACTCCTTATTAGAGCATTACTCCAGACAGTTACTAGCCCTTTCACTTAAAGATTTGATTACCTCTCTCTGAGCACACAGACTCGTGTTTACCTAACAATGCCGGGTCCTGCACGCGCCTGTTATCATTTGTACACGCGGCAGTTTAAAGCCCTTTGAGACTTCATCATAGGCTAAAGTCGAATCAGTAAATAAAAGCACACCGGGCTGCAAAGATACTGAATATAGATGTCGTGACAGAGCTTACCTTCACTACTTGGTCGTCGATGACAATTGGTCCCACGACAACTAGAACAATGCCGAAAAACGCTGTCAGCACCCCGAGCACCACGAAACCAGCGGAGACTTTGGATTTATTCATTGCCATGCTGACAGCTTAGAAGAAGGTTCAGTCAGTGGTTTTAATTGTTTTAGCTAAGAACAGCCCTTTGTTTATGTTCACACTCCTTAGCCGTGCGACTAAACAGAGTTAACTACCTGTAGAAAACGATACAACACCTCAGCACGAGAGGAGAGGCTTCATTTCTGCATAAAAACCCCGCTGTTTCACCGGTTCTGATTAATGTTGTTGATCCGATTGCGCCCATATTTATAGCCTGATTGTTACGCCTCCGCTGTGCCGA
This sequence comes from Kryptolebias marmoratus, assembly GCF_001649575.2. NCBI lineage: Eukaryota > Metazoa > Chordata > Actinopteri > Cyprinodontiformes > Rivulidae > Kryptolebias > Kryptolebias marmoratus. Next base: position 7,931,403 of record NC_051443.1, read on the forward strand.
GGATTCTGGGTAGTGTAGTCTCTGCTCACATTTACAGCAACATGTTGTATGTCTGTGGTTTACACACGTTTTTGAATGTTTTAGGAATATGTATTTAATTCTGTATTAATTCAGTTTATTCTTTATGGCTTCTGCCACAGTACATAAGGGCCTTGTTAAAGAAAAATAGAACATCTTTAGGCGCATTTTGCACTTCTTTTTCTTACTGTTCCTTAAATAGCTTTTTTTTAAGTTTTTTTTCTTTTTAAAGAAATCGACTTCAAATTATTTCATGCATTAAAAAAATCTTCATTTAGTTCTAATGAAAATAGATGGCTCACATTTATGTTTTACATACTAAATGTTTGCGTACTGTTTGTTGTGCTATTCAAGGGTGCCAGTAAGCACTGAAGCACCTTTTTACACTATTCCATTAAAAACTGTTTTGTGTTTTGTCACACAGCATTAAAATAAAACATGCAAATTATACTTTAAAACATGCAGCACAATCAGTGTTTTAAATCAGTCCCTCAGAGTCTTGTATTTCTTTGAATTTCTTTTCCAAAACAATCTCAAAACCAGTTGTTTCACAACTGTAAAATCAAATTTAACCACTAAGGGGTTTGTTGATAGGGTGGCACAATGGTGAGGCGGTTAGCACTGTTGCCTCACAGCTAGAAGGTCACAGGTTCGCCTCCCAGCCATTCTGGGTGCAGTGTGTATGTTCTCCATATGCACAACTGGGTTTCCGCCTACTCTAAATTGCCCTAGGTGTGAATGAAAGTGTAAATGGTTGTTTGTTTCTATGTGTTCCTGTGATGGACTAGAGACCTTTCCAGGTTGTCCCCCACCTCTCACACAGAGGGCACTGGAGATAGGCACCAGCTCCCTGTGACCCGGAAAGGAAAAGCAGATAAAGAAAATGGAAGGATTGGATTTATTCACAAAAGACAGCAGGGGGAAATATGAAACACAATAAGTCTTTATATCGCCAGGCTAAAGTAAGATGTGTGAAACCTCCATCATCAGTTGACGTTTGTCCTTTGGCCATTAAAGCAGTTCTTGGAATTCTCAGCTGCAGCCCTACTGAGAGTGTCGCAACATCAATAAAAAGTAGGAAATCCCACTTCAATTCTAGTCATAGTGGCACCAGGCAGTCTGATCTGTCTGAACTTCTCAAGGCAAACAGAACCTAATTCTTGTTTGAATAACATGCTACACATAAAGCAGCAAGAGATTTTAAATTTGATGCTGTTCTTAACAATTTCAGTAAGCAGCAATTTAAACTAAACCAAAACAAGAATATTTATTTTTAAATGGTAATAAAATGAACAAATGCAATAAAAACATCAAAATAAAGCCAAACTAGATTAAAGGCCCCTCATTGTTTGAAAGAACATTTGTCTACAACCAGCTTTCTCGCCAGAATTTAAGATTAAGATTATCTTATATGATGAAAGAGAACAAAGCTGTTAAACCTTAAAAATACAATCTGTTATTTAATGGAATATTGTGAGATCTCACTCTCAGAGTATGTGTTGTGAAAAACTCTTAGCTACAACAATGTTAAATTCAAGCTCATTATCTGTCAAATTGACTGATTTATAGCCACTACTATGTTGGCTAATGTTGATTAGCTGCGGTGGCCATACTGAATTGGACTGACTCCAGAAGTTATTCAGTTGTAAGTATATGTCCAATGATTAATTTCTTAAAGTTTCAATAAAATGTTTTCAGTGGTTCATAAGATATTTTGCTAACAGATAGAACTAACTAGGTAACTAATGGCAAAATGTCAAAGAAAGCTCTTAAGCAATCTGTTAGCCCTCATAATACATGTTTGGGATCTGTCTCAGCTATACATTTTATGTCAAAATCTGCAAAATGGACAGAATTATAGCCATGTTTTTTAAGGTCAATTAGCTGTGGCAATCATCTTGAGTCAGGCTGACGTCAATGGGTAACCACTTGTAGATGTGCTCCCAATGATTCCTTTGTGCACGTTTCTTTCTGTGGTTCATGAGATACTTTGATAACAGACAGAAACGTGAACACTCATGCCTACTCACACGCACAGACAGGCAAAACATTATTGCTCCGCCTTCCCCCTGTGGCAGAAGGAGTCAATGAGAACATGACACTGCGTAGGGTTTCCATTCAGCGTGCTAACTGTATTGGCCACACTGACTCAGTTGTCAAATTAAATATCTTGTCAACATTCCCATCTCATAGTTTTACTGCATTATACTGTAGAATAATTTGTTTTTCCTACCTTTAACCGAAGTTTTAAGGGCTTCTCTACCTCTCTCTATCTCTTGCTCTTTTGAGGGCATCAAAAGGGTTGAGAATAAATCAAAGACTAATAATAGCTTTTGAAAATTTGAAGACGAATGTTGCAAAGACTATGTACATAAACAATAAATGTAAATATTTGTTAAAATCCAACCCTGAAGTTAGAGTATTCTTTTGAAATTTGAGTATTCAGAGCTCTATATAGCTATTAGGAAACAGCTGGCAGATAGGTAAGATGATTTGATTAACAGATCAGTGTTTATATGCAGAGGTTTTGCATAAATTTGGAGTCACCAGTTATCCAAATATTCACGTTTTGGAGATGTGAGTGGAAATCTGGGGTAAACTTCACGCAGAAAGGTCACAGCCAGGAGTCCAACGCTGGATTTCTTTTTTTTTTTTTTTTCCTGCAAGGCAACAGTGCTAACCAACTGTGCAGCCCCAAAGCATAAAATAAAACAGGCAATGAAGCAGAGAACCTTGAATGTGCTGAAGCTTACCTTTATTATTTGGTCTCTCATTACTGCCGGTCCCATGCTCACAGAAATTATTCCGAAAATCAGTGTCATAATCCCTGCCACTATAAACCCAATCGCTATTTTAGACTTTTTGATGGCCATGGTAGCTAACAGAAACCAGTGCTGTGTGATAACAGTTTGCCTCTGAGCTCCTTCACACAGGCTAGGACTAAGAAAGAGAGTGCTGCATTTAAAGTCCAGCCATTATGGGTAGGTCCAAAGGAAACAGCAATTGGGCAGCCAGCAGACTCTGCCCCTCCTCATCCTCTCCCCCTTATTTAATTTTAAAGGTTTACTTGACCCTGATAAAGCTGATGCTATTATGAATCTGTCTGCTCATTTATCAGAAAACTATCCTGACACAAACAAACAAGTCAAAGAAATAGACTCAAGCAGGCAGATAAGCAGTGCATTTATACTCAAGAGGGCTGCATGAATGATTTCATAAAACTGAAGCACAAGGACAGATACAGATAAAAGCAATAGTGAGATTGCAACACAAGAGTGACCCTTATGTCATGGCGTTCCTGAAAAAAACTGGTTCTACATTCAATAAACACCTGATTCCATGCTGAACATAACACATGACAATGCAGGGTGTTAGTTTCATTTTGCACATGAGACCTCTGCAAAATATTTCTTCTGAGCTTTTAACTCCTGTTATAATAACAGCTCCAAATCCTCATTCTCTCACTTATCATGCACACTTTCTTAAGCAAAAGATAGAAGAAACACAACAGAACTTGCTATAATAATCAGCAACTTAGAGATTTATCACCCTAAACTCTGGAACAATATACTAATACACTAGCAAATATAACTGCAGATGAATCTTTAAAAAATTAACAAGCAGTCACTGATTCACCAAAGACACCTACAGTATATCTGTCTAAACTGCTTCAGGCTTCATGAACTTTGCAAAGTCAGTAAACCTGTGACTAGTCTTCATCAGTATCCTAAATCTGTTAGAGAGTGGAGTGAAACGCCCTTCTCTGCAGTGTCAGCCTCAGGGTCAGAGATAGTACTTCCATTTTCTATATCCATTTGTTTGTGTTCAGGGTTGTGGGGAGCTGGAGCCTGTCTCCTGCAGTCTTTGGCTTAGAAATGAGATACACCCAGGACAGATTGCTGGTTCATCACAAAGCCACAAAGAGACAAACAAGGCAGACAAGCCCTCACTCTTAAAGCCAAATTAGAATCTCCAGTTAATCAAACATGCATGTTTTTGGACTGTGAGAGGAAACCAGTCTCTCCAGCGTCTCATTGACTTTTGTGTTTGGACAGCAAGTGCAAAGCTAAAAGTCAAGGTACAGGAATGTACCTACAAGAGGTACTTGTTATGGCCTGAGGCCATTTGGTTTGTATGATACTGTGCAGTTGCAGGTTGCTGATCTGCTCACCCTGTTTTGTGGTTCCACATCTTGGATTGGCTGGCCTCTCCTGACTCCTCCCACTGGACATCCCTCTGTTTTCTGGTTGGACTGTTTGTCTCTTGCTCCTCCAATCCCAGACGTGGCCCATCTATTTAAATCCAACTCTCCTGTCCGTGGGTGCGGCTGTTTTTAATCTGAGCAGCTCGCCTCTTTGTTTGAGTGTCTTGTTAAACATTTGAACTTGGCTTGTTAGTTGCTGGTTAAAATGTTTAATTCAAACCAGCTGTTATTGCCAGCTTTATTTGTGACCAAGTGTTTAGTTTGATATTTGTAAACCTTAATCTAATGGTAACGAGTATTTAATGATACCCTCCTTTTGTTTAAAACTAAAAAGACTAAACAATAAATCACCTTTTCTTTTCAAAACCAATTAAATGTGGTTTAATGTTACTTCCCCTTTTCCCTGGCTGAGCTGAGCCATGACGGGTACATTGGTTTAATTGCAGCTTATGTACCCCTGAAGGCTACGTGCATGATAACATGAACAATGGTACATTTTTCTAGCTTTTGTTTGTACCTTTTAAAAGACATATTTCTGCATCCTAAAGTAGGTGCAAAACATAGGGAATAGAGCTTGGCCCAAATTTTTAAAATTTGTTCATTGCCAAAGATGCACTTAGATGATCCAGTCACCAGACAACCAGTTATAATGCTTTAACTCCGGGTCAGGGTTTCACTAAAGCCTCATTGAAAGAGTCCAAAGAAAATGTCATCTGAGTTGTACTTTGTGGGTTTTGACTAATTTACAATTATAGTTAGAAAATTGAAAGAGAGCTCAGAAGACCTATTAAAAAGAACACAATCCTTAATGACAGAATCAGTTGTATTATATGTTTTGGCCTCTGGCAGTAAATGACAAAGTGTGGAAAAGGTTTCTTTCCCACAACACTTAAAACTTTTACTAAGTTTCTTTGAATTACAAATAAACTTTGTCTTTCTTTTTTTAATTCAACCATGTACACTGAATATTTGCAAATTTAGATGCTCTAACCCAATTTTTAATCTACTAATCACAGGTTAGGAGCGGTCCCTGGGATTCAGTACGTCAGGTTCTGTTCGGATGTTTAGCAAACCATATTGACCTGTTGCAGAAAGTTGCTACCAATTTGGGATAGTCTCAAAAATATTAGGATGATGAAACTAGCAATCCTTGAAGGAATGCAAACCGCCGGGCACTGTGCATGCCAAAGTTTTAACCAAAGATCTTGCACAGTCTGTTAGCACTGAATGTGTTGAAAAAGATTCTCAGCTACTATTACACTAAATTTTAGATCAATATCTGTAAAACTGGCTGAAGTATAGACATTTTGGTGTTAGCTAAGATCAATTGGCTGTTGTTGAATCAGGTTGATTCCTAAAAGTAATCAGTTGTTAGTGTACAATGTGCTTTTTGGAGTAAGAAAATACATTAATTCATAACACATAAAAATACATAAAACTTATAAAAATATTTTTTGTAAATACCACTTTTTTACCCAAATACTTATACTTTATCGAACAGTTTGAATTGTTTTTAACCATATTATTAGCCCTCAAAGTTGTTTTTTTTTTCTTTTTTTTAATTTTGCACACCCACAAAAACAGGTATGATTGTATATTATCAATGAAATAAAGCTGAGAAAAAAAAAAAAAAAAAAACATGACAAATCTTCGGGATCATTGAACCTTATAAGTCAAAACATTCATACCCAGAGTATGTTGTTGATATATTTCATCACAAATTTAATTTCTGGGTCAACCCAGGCACAAGAGGCAAACTTAACAACAATGTATGCAGGCTTTGACAGATAGTGGTGGGCCACCAACTAAATATCTGTTCCATTTTTGGAGTTCCTACGCCTGTACACATGGTTCCTTAAGACGAGATCACATATTTGATCATGATGTTGACTGGTTGTTGATATGTATTCATGAATTCTATTGACTGTAATATGTAAAAATTAAATTAAATATGCTAGGAACCATTTTCAAAATAGGATGAGTGATAGAATCTGACCAAGTCTCAGAACAAAAAGCATTTCAAACCCTTGAATTTGAAACATTTTTGACATTTCATGCATTTTATTTTGTTAGTCCTGGTTTTAGAGGCTCTGGGCGATGAAGAGCCTCTTTTTTTGCTCCTGCTACACATGATCACATCGTCCACGTCAAAATTACATTTTGTCAGAGAACAACCACTCACCACAGCCCATCATCTGACTGCTTCATGAAGTCTTTCCTCATATGAGTTCAAATTTCAAAGGAAGTGTTTCAGGGATTATTCTCACATGTCTTCCGTTCTAACTGCTGATATATCATTTAGGATAAAAGGAAGTTTAAAAAAAAGCTCCAAGTTTCCCCAAAAGATGGCTGGTGACTGAGTTTAATGTCCATTTTACTGGGGTAAAAACTGATGGGAACACTTTTATTATGCAATCTATCTGTCATGTGTGGCTGATGTGCTGAATGTCACAATCTAACATAAAGGACAAACAAAAAAAATGAAAATGTGTCATAACTGAAGAGGAGAGTACTACTGTAATCTAACACACAGTTTTGCACCATTCAGCTTACCTCCAGTCCTGCTGCTGAAAACCACCCCCACATTATGATGCTGTCCCTGCCATGCTGCAACTTTTTCCATACAAATGTTCCTTTTATTTCCTGTCAGTTTATCACTAGGCAAATTCAGACACACCAAACTGTGCCTGCTTCTACCTACAGCTCACTACGGTATGCTCTGTTTCTGATGAAAACTGGAGAAGCCACAAAACTCACACTGACTCCTACACTTTGGTGTGGCCTATTTGTCTTGTTCTGTGTCCTTGCAATCAAATGAACATGAATCCAAAAAGACTGACCTAAAAGTCTTTGTGACGTTTTTATTGGATGTACACCTAAAACAACTGATTAGCTATTGGACTCACCCCAATTCAAGTTGGCCGCTAATCAACGTAAGCCACCACAAAAATGGCTATAACTCAGTCCGTTTTACAGACACTGAGTTAAAAATTGGCAAGGTAGTTGCAATTAGTCATCCCTAATATATACTCTGAGCGCTAACACATTTTGGAAACTCTCACAATGAAATCGCACATAACGTCATTTACAAGGTTTGATCAAAACACCTTTAACTCCATCCCTTCTAATCATAAGAGAATTTTTGTTTAAAACTATGACATAAAAGGCAGTGGGTGATGTGGATTCCTTCAAGGAATGCTAGGCCTTTATTTCATAAATGTTCTTGTTTGACTAAACAGTCCTCCTATTATGTATTAACCTCTTACAATTATTTTTTTATGAAATACAAGAAAAAAAAAGAGAACACAATTTTTTTTTTTTTTTAATGGCAAACGGCAAAATCAATGACTGAAGTGCAGTCGGACATGTGGCAGTGTGTCACACTAAAGGTGGGGCTGGGGCATTCTATGAAAAGGAATGAACAAGAGCTTTATACTGTATGTACAGCATATATTTACCACTATGTAGATCAAGCATTATCACTCTGTCCAATGATATATTAGTTAAGTTAACTATACTCTCATGATGTACTTTTTTTGGTTTGGTTTTCTACAGAGGACAACATACTGTGGATAAAAGTTTTGTAAATCAAGTGAACTCCTATAATTATCTCGTCTATTTGTTTTTTTAAGAATGCTTAATACTACTATCAATCAGTAAAAATGCATGCCTATGTTCAGTCCCATTCAGTGTAGGAGCACTTTAAACAGTGTTTGCAAAAAATTCTTCTACTTCTTTTTTTTTTTTAGCAATGCCCAAACCTTAATGACACCAGATAAGAACAGAAAATTATTTGTGCACAGGTGCCACATAGAAAATTATGCACTCATTAATTATTTCAGTTTGTTAAAGGAATTTTGAATAACCTTGGTTGGGAATCTGCCAATTCTAATTTAGAGCACTTTTATACTTGCAAAAGGGAACATACATTGAATGCATACACAGTTTAAACGGTGTTCAGAGGGTGTTTTTCTGAACCAGTTCTTTATACCATCTTACATAAGTAATGTCTTAAAGGTTCATTATGAGGTCTTTTAGATATTTGATTAAATCACTGCAAAGTCTTCTGTTTATTTGTTCTTCTGGTTATCTTGTCTTTGATAAAATCACTCATATCCTGTCCTGTCTACACTAGAATATTACCATGCAGACTACAGTAACCATCTTCACTTCAGTTTGAGTTGCAGACAAGGAAAACTCAGCCCCAACAGTATTAAACTCAACTCTACCATCAAAAGACAGAGCAGAAGAGACACGTCTGAAAGTTCAAACCAAGCTGCTTAGGGAGATCTATTTTACCATTGAAGCTCTCTCACAATGAATTGATCAGAACTGCCAACAGCTGTCTACTCTTCTACCTCGCACTCTGATAGATGATGTTTTTAGATTTGTTAAAAAAAGGCCCGGTTGTCACAGCATCAAAAGAGCAAGGAACGTCAACAAGGTAAGTTCTTAAAATTACAACAAAGAGTTTCCTGATCACAAACCACCAGGCGAGATCAGGAGGATGTTACCAACATCAACAGTCAGGACCAGCGGCTTTAAAATGTGTCCGACAGGATGCTGACACAGAGAAGGATGTGCTGGCAAAAGGAATGAATTTTGCCATTTGTCCATAAGAAATACCTGTTGTGGAACTAATCACCGCCACTGGATCCGCTATTAGGAACAACAACCTGGCAGAAGCAGAGGCAGAACAATTCAGAATGAAGGTAACAGCTACCCTCTCCAGTGCCAAACTACCTCCTTCAAATCTCACACCACAGGAAAAGAAAGCTATAAAATCTCTCAGCCAGGACCAAAACGTCACTATTTTGCCATCTGACAAAAGACAATGAACAGTAGTCCTCACCACTTCTGAATACCAGGAAAAAACAACCACATTACTGAGCGACAGCACCACCTATGAGACCTTGAAGAGGGCCCAAACAGCATCTACAAAAAGAAGGAAACAGACTACCTGCAAAAACTTGTAAAAGACAAAACAATCAATTGATTGTTCTACCACAGATTATACCTGTGGGAAGCCACTCCATGTCCTTATGGAATTCTCAAAATACACAAAGAAGGAACACCAATCAGACCCATCGTCAGCAGCTTGAACTCAGTGACATACAATATTGCAAAACATCTTACTGGTATTTTAGCTCCTCTTGCTGGAAACACACCCCATCACATAGAGAATTCTATTGACTTTGCCAACAAAGTTAAACATTTAAAGCTAGCTCCAGGAGAAACCCTGGTATTATTTGATGTCACTTCTCTTTTCACTTGCATACCCACATCAGAAGCAGTGGAAATCTTCAGAAAACAACTACAAGACAATGACTTAAACAACAGGACCAACGTCACCCCAGATCAGATCTGTACCCTGCTGGACCATGGTCTTTCCACCACTTTTTTCAGATATAATGACAGTTTTTTCAAACAGAAGTATGGTTGTGCCATAGGATCGCCATCGTCACCCACTGTGACCAATCTCTACATGGAGGAAGTCAAACAGAGAGCCCTGAACTCCTTTGAGGGAGCTACACGAAGCCACTGATTCAGATATGTGGACGATACCTGGGTCAAAATCCAAGCCAAGGAAGTAGAAGCCTTCACCAGACACATCAACTCTGTTGACAACAACATCAAGTTCACCAGAGAAGATGCAAAAGACAACACGCTGCCTTTTTTGGCCTGTCTGGTTCACATGGAAAGAGAGAACAGCCTCAACACTGAGGTTTACAAGAAAACGAACCCACACAGATCAGTACCTTCTGTTTGACTCTCACCACCCACGGGAACACAAACTCTGTTATCAGAACTCTACAGCTTCAGGCTGAACACGTCCCCACAAAGACAGATGGGAAGGAAAAAGAACAAAAACATATCAAAAAAGCTCTCCAAACATGTGGGTATCCTAACTGGGCTTTTGTCAATTTTTGTAGATATGTGGGCTGTAGTTGAAGTATTCTTTGAGCTTTTCTAGATGTTAATCAGCTGCTCCCAGTTGTAAGTAAAAAACACCTTGTTGTTATGGTTATGCACCATAACAAAATGTCCAAAAGTAAAACGATTTCAGTAAAAATCCTTCCAGCTGCACAGCATCTGATCCAAGATGAAATAATCATCCAAAAAAGGATGAAAAAAGGAATTAAATCTTTCAAAAGCAATATCAAAGAATGAATTAAACAGAGCTACTCCAACATGCAGCCACCTTGAGCGGCAAAATTGTAGAAGACAAAATCTGTCCTGTGGCTCATGAGATATTTTGCTAACATAGAAATGGGGTTGACATGAACGGTTAACACCACGGTTTTAAGCAAATATGTCACCCAATGTGTAGTGCTCAGAGTATATGTTGTGGATGATGCTCAGCTCCCATCACCAAATTTCAGCTCAAGGTCTGTAAAATTGTCTGAGGTTGACGTCATCTTTTGACAAGGTTAAAACCAGAACAGCTGTCAAAATATGTGAATTTTGTATGTTTTTGATTTGAAATTTTCATATATGTGTATCATCTGTTAAAAAATAACCACTACATACAAATCATTCACTAAGTTTAGCGCATATTTTGTTATAAATGAGCGAAATCGGTAGAGTCAGGTTTTGTTGCCAACAAATATGAGTTGTTTGTTTACATCCGAACTTACACCTCAGATAGTCTCAGCATGCAACGGATGTGACTCGGTAAAATAATCCCTGGATGTAAACAGAGTCAGAGGGAGAACGATGGAATCAGAAACGCCAGGTCAAAAGCGAAAAGGCAAAGTAACAGCAACTAAAAGCTGTAAGGATGAGAGTCGACAGAAGGAGTCATTAGGGGGGAAAAAATCGAACGGTGGAGAGCGTTAAATCAAAAGTTGTTGCTAAGATTATATTCAAAAGAGCTGTGCTGAGAAATTTCCAACTCCAAAGGGAGAATCTTCGTAACCGGTCACTGAATTTGGTTGTAAACAAAGGTGAGAAATATTTGGTGTTTTCTAACACAATTTCTTAGAAAAATGCTGATGAGTTTAAGCTACATTAACCTTCAAACAACAATTTAATGGCGTAGAAATTGTGTTAGAAGCATAAAAGATTCAAATCAAAACCACCTACAATTCCTGTATTTTGACAGCCATTATGGCTTTAACATGAGGCTTCAAATATAAAAAACTAATAGGCTTACCAATACCAGTTTACCAATTTAAAAATATCATTTACCTGAAATATTGGTAATTGCCAAAGTCAACTTTATCTCAGTCTCGCTGTTTTTTAAGAACAGAAGTGCTTTCAATTGGATTTCCAAAAGGAAGTGTGAAAATTACCTAAAATCAAAGCAAAGAGTAACTGACTTATTGAAAGACTTACCGTACCCGTTTTCACGTGTCTTTACCATGATCAGATGATCTGTACACAGAAAGGAAAAAAAATAATAATGAAGAGGAAAGAGAATACATGTCAGCTTTTTAATGGAGCTGTACTGCCCCCTGCAGGGTGGCACAGGTATTGCAACAACAGATCAGAAGACAAATGAACCTTTTACACATGCAGTTTTACAAAAAAAAATGTAAATTAATAATACATTTTTAATACAAATATATTTTTTGTAATGTTTTCATTTATTGTGAAGGTAAACTGAGTCCTTGTAAGACTTTTTCAGTCTGACAAAGTATTTATAATAAAAAACACAATTTAATGCAGAGCCTTGACCAAAGCACCTTACTTCTATGTCTGTATTTGGATCTTTCTGAAATTGCATTTAAGTGAAAATAAAATGTTTTTTGTACTTAATTTTTGTTGCATTAAACCATAAAGTAATGCCTGCCTGAGCCACAGAAGTGCTTTCACCATCCTCCATCTTGAAAATGTACTGTCCTTCCAGGACCTGAAGCTCAGTCAAGTGCCAACCTGACAGCCAAACCCATCTGTTCTCTGATTGGATTGTAAAAGTTGTGATTGACATGACATTGACCAATCAGCTGAGAGGAAGAAAACTCCGTACTTGCTAAATCAAACTCACAGGCAGTTTTCCCCAAAGTTTTTTTTTTTTTTTTTTGCTTTGTATCTATAAACACACCTTAACAAACAAACAAAAAAAAAAGATCTGTAGCTTGCGTAATTATTTTTTACAAATACATATCTTTTTTACACATGCACAAACATGCCAGACATTTTGGTTTACAAGATTACAAAATTCAATTCACAACGACGCATTCTGATTTACAAGCAAAAAATACTTATGACTGGAATTTGTGCCCATAGACAAGCTGCAGTGCCCACCAGGTGGGAGGATTTACCCTCTCTGTCTGAAAAAAGAACTGGCTGAGCTGCTGTATGAAAACACATCTGAAGTGTTGCTTCAGGAGGGTGTTTAATAGTCATTGTCTGGCTGGTGAATCTCTGCACAGGTCTCACATCTCTGGAGACTCAAACAGGTTTCCCTGAAGATATTCTCTATATTTTGTGCCATCCGCTATCCTTCCACTCTGACAAGTTTCCCACTCCCTGCTGATGAAAAACATCCCCACAGCATGATGCTTCCACCACCATGCTTCACTATAGGGATGATATTTTCAGCCTCATGAGACATGTTGGGTTTGTGTCAGGCACTGGGTGTGCCTCGATGGCTAAAAAGTTCACTTTTAGTCTCATCTGACCACAGCACCTTCTTTCATATGTTTGGGCAAGAAAATCGAAACGCTCTGCTTCATTTGTCTATTTTTTAAAAGCTTTTTCCTGGTCACATTCCTGTGAAGTCCAGCTCTGTGCAGTGTGCATCTTAAGAGGTTGTTTCTGCTAAAGAGGTCCTGGTGCTAGACCAGGGCTGGTGATGGAGATGGTTCTTAACTGGTTTTCTAAAAATATAGCCAGCCAGGGCTTTGTGTCATTATTTCAGCAAACATATGTCTTGATATCACTTATTTATTTTATACACATCGTTTTAAACAACATTGTGTGTTTGTGAGGGCTTATTTCATTTCAGATCTCTGATTTTATTTGTGAAAGTTGCTGAGAAAAGTGCTAAAAGCGCCTTTTAGCGGCGTCCATAAACACCAGCTGGTGAAATTAAAAGAGCTGAAACTGTTTATTAATGGCACTTCAAGCTGCCTTTATGAGTTCAACTGAAAACAACCATTGTGAAGACAGCTTTGTGCTCTGACCCACTCCCTCTTGCTACATGGCAGTTTGATCCAGGGAGGTTGTTCTCCAATAAAAGGGTTGAGGGTTCAATCCCTCAGCTCAGTGCTGTATGTAGTATAAAATAAATAATGCATTGGATGAACCTGTGTGTGTGTGTGTGTGTGTGGTTGAATAAGAAACTCTGTTAAGCACTTTGCAGAATTTGAAGAAGCTAAAAAGGTGCTATATATATGTGGACCAGTTACATGACTGCTAACTTAAAAAAAAAAAAAATTAAAAATTGTCTCACACTCAAATTGCAGGAAGATGAGAGACAGTGATGTTATTCCAAACATCAAACTAACTGCCTACTTTTAAAACATGGCGCTCACAACATTTTCAGTGGTCGTTGGTCTCTAGCCCCTGTCGAAATTGGGTCTTTGCTTTGGTCCATCAAAGAGTTGGTGCTGGTATTTCAGTGTTACAGCCAGAGCTTATGGTGATGGAAACAGAAAGAACTTGAGCTAAGTGAGCTATGGCTCCAGTTTAACACTAAAACCACTTTGGTGGAAAAACCCCTTTATAGTGGTCCTATAGACAGAGTCTGCTTTTATTAACGCGCTTTCTGCCCGGTCCGTGAGTTTTGCTGGCCAACTCTCTGTTGGCGGGTTTGCTGTGGTGGCAATATTGTTTCATTTTCTAATAAAAGATTTAATGTTTCTCAGTGGAATGCTGACGATTTTTGGTTAAGAACCCAACTTTGATCTGTACCTCTTAACAACTTTGTCTCTGATCTGTGCTGAGAGTTCCTTGGTTTTCATTCTGTCTCTTGCTTGGTGGTATCCCTCACTACTTAGGTGTTGCACTGGTGTGGACTCTTATAACAGGTGCATATATACTGAGATGATGTGACTCTTAGATTGCCCATAAGTAGATCTGGCGTATAAAGTATTCACCGTTTTTTTCCCAGAAGGTAACTTGATTTCTCTGGTTGCAATTTGAGGGTTCCTGAAATACCAACCAGTGTCTACCATATCTGTAACGATCATTTTCTTTTCAATTAAAATGACACACTCCTTTAACTTTGAGCTATGACAGCAGCTCAGTCACGCCTCGATGATGAGGGAGTGCAACGTCACACAAGTGTCTTTGTTTATCTTTAAGCAACAGGTTAGACCGCAAATCTCATTTCTTTAGTACCAGTACAACTAGAGCAGTTGGTGTGGGAAGGCTGAATGTCTCCTGCAATCATAGACAAATAGACGTGGACAACTTTTAGAATTAACTTTACCACATGGATATTGAAAGTATGGTGCAGAACAGTGCTCTCGTAAAGGCCAGAGAAGGTAAGGGTATTCTGTATAATAGGTGTCAAAATGACATGTAAAAGGATTAAAATTTATCATATTTTTACTTTTAAACTAAAACCAGGGAGTTAGCTGTGTACAGGTGAAGAGCATGCAGATTGGTTTTAGACTTTTTGTTGATGTCTATGTTACATACTTCTTGTCAGAGAAAAAATAAAGTTTTCACCAATTAATCTCAAGATTTTGACTTCTTGCGATAACAATAAAGAGGATCCATGCAATCGTTTATTTTTCCTCCTTTTCAGGTGCTCCTTTTGGGAACCTTTTAATGAAAACCTTAACAGCTATAATACAGATTTCTCCCTATGCTCAGTTCTTTTGTGACATAAGCACACTATGTTTTTTTAATTTTTTGCTGAGATGGTAAACAAATGTCTGTTGAGGAAACTTAAATAGCTTTTATGAGTGACAGCCTTGGAGATTGAAAGTAAGTTGCAGAGTAATGTGGTGACACCGGCTTTGCCTCCCTGTTCCTTGAGCTATTAATAGCGCCTTCACTGTAGTGGAGTTTACCTGTTGTCTGACGGGGTGGGTGTGCATATGCCTGTGTATATTTATAACACCCTGCTGACAGACATGAACTTTTGGCACTTTGGTTGAGTTTTCTTTATTTATACCGTTTCATTTTTTCTGCTGCCTGCAGGTGGACAGAATAAAGGCCGAAGCTGGAAATGGAAAGACATGCTCCGCTTTCCAAACATCAGCCAGTGCATAGAGCTGAGACAGAGCATAGGTGTGTGTTTGTGTGTGTGCGTGTGTCCTGAGTCGAAGAATGTTGAGTCAATGATATTAATTTACATCTTGTTTTATTTTCTCCCTGTCAGTGCGGGACTACTACAGCTTGTGTGTAAGGCAGCCAGTCGGCAAGAAACTGTTCCAGCTCTTCTGTCGGAGTCACCCTGATCTAGAGAACTACATAAGCCTCCTGGATGATTTGGTACTCTGAAAATGTGGATGGTTATTTAGATAAAACATCTAGGTTTTTAGACCTGTACAAAAGTCCCATCTTAAACACTATTTAAGCTTTTGCAGCATCTTGCTGTAGTAATAAATGTTTTTAAATGGTGAAAAAATATTGACATGGGAAAAAGAAAGTCCACCTGCTTTCAGTTCTAGGGACTTATGTACTAGGACATAATATAAATTATCTGATTCTAAAACTATTTAAATTCAACCTCAAGAGGTTGTACAAAACCACACAACAGATTTCACCATGTTAATATTTGTTAAACAAAAGTAAAGCCAATACTGAAAATAATAAACTGAAATAGTGTATAAAAAAATTGCCACGAGCTGCTAATCAAATCAATTCACTGCTCCTCACTAAGTGTTACCGCCCATATAAAGGCCGGAGTTGTGTGTTAACTCAATGCCAAGATGGAAAGACATCAACAATGACCTTAGAGAAGCAACTGTTGCTGCCCATTACTCTGGGAAGAGCTATTGTTTCTAAACAAATTTGTGTCCATCATTATAGAGAGAAAGATTTTATACAAGGAGAAAACATCCTCTCCACTCTTCTCAGCAGGGAATGTCCCAACAAATTCCTCTCAAGGTCATGCCGTGCAATGCTCAGAGAAATTGTGAAACACCCAAGAGCTCCATCTTAGACTCTACAAGCTTTCTTTATCACATTAAACAATGAAGTTCAATTACAAGTATGGCTTGTTTGGATGGGTTGCAAGAGAAAATCTTTTCTCTCTAAAGAGAACATGGCAGCGCGACTTAGGTTTGTAACGTTATGTCTGAATGAACCACATGACTCCTGGAAAAATGTCTGTTGAACAGATTATACCAAAGTAGAGATACTTGATCATAATGCACAGCAGGATGTTTGATCAAAACACATTATACCCACTGTCAAGCACGTTGGTGAAGATGTGATGATTTGGGCTTGTTTTGCAGCCACAGTACCTGGGCACCTTGCAGTTTTTAAGGCAATCATGAACTTCTCTATAGACTAAAGGATTCAAGTATCTGTCCAGATAGCCTCACATTTGACTGAAGACAAAGCTGTCGGACGACAGCTGAACTTTGACAAAATTGTGCCACGATGCAACAGAACAATGATCCAAAACACAGCAGCAACTCTACAAGAGAATGGCTGAAAAAAAAGAATGAATGAGTTGAAAAGGTCTAGTTAAAATCCAAACCTCAACCTGATTGTGGTGGGACCTTAAGGGGGCTGTGCAGAAATGGATGTCTGACAATCTTAATTTCCTCTGAAGGTAGTTTTATAAGCCACTGAATCATGGGGCGGACTTAGTTTTTCCACACACGTTTTCCATTTTGGTTTTCATTTTGTTTATTAAATAATAACATGGTGGAACCTGCTGTGTGTTTTTGAAGTTAGATTGAATAGTTTTACAGCCTGTTACTGTTTCCAGGAGCTTTAAGCGTTCTCCCCAAAATTCAAGTATTCTCAAACCTCTAAAATTACAGCATTTTCAGAGATTCCCACCCTTGTTAAATAAAGGTGGAAACTGCAAAAAAAGAGATCAGATAAACTATATTTAGATTGAGTGTAGATAACAAGAAGCAGGAAACCATCTCAACTCTGTGCAACAGGTGCTATAATGACTGAATTCAGTGCAGAACATCTGATGTTTATCAAATTAGAGGTTTCATTTGTCTTCCTTCTATTTAACAAGGATCTGTTTTCAGAAGTGGTCTGGACTCCTTTCATCCACCTACATTTGATAGTCTGAGCACAATCCACCCTGAGCCTTACTGTAGGACCTCCTACTGACCTGAATCGTTCTCAGTGAAAATGTCAGTTTTATCAGGATTTCATTGATCAGAGTGGATTGCAGGACACAGTGTGGGCAAGTTTCTCTTTAGCTTGTTTCCTCTGGTTGTTTTTATAGTTGATTGGACCGACTCTGGTCACTGTAAGCTATGATGTGTTGTATCAATCACAGGGCAACAGTTTGAGCAGCCTAATGTTGCATTATATTCACTTAATTAAACACAGCACAGATGCTACATTCACAGTAAAGTTGTGTAAAAAAAAAGCTGATGGATGTCAGTGCAACGATTCACTATGGTAAATTTTTACAGGTTAAAATTTTCAGCTTTTGCTCTGACACTGAGCTTTGTAAAATAAGTAATATTTGGATTATATCATGACTTTTATGTAATTAATCTCATCAAAAGATAGCTGTACAAAACTGTGATTCAAATGCCTCTGAACAGTGTTAATCTCATAATAATATAAAAGATGATACATTCAGAAGTCTGAATGTATTGTGATTTTTACAGAAACATCAGCAGATGTGATGATGTCCTGTTTGTTGCTCAGCTGACAGCCTCTGTGTGACATGGTTGTGTGTGCATCTTCATACAGCTGAAGTATCTGTCATCCAACTGCAAAGACATTGTGGGGTACACAATTATCTGCCAGTTGTGAACGCTCTTAATCAGGCTGTCCACTTGCAATAAAATCAGCCAAGGTGGAAGTTGATGCCAGGTCTGAACAGGGCTTTTTTGGAAACACATCTTTAGTCCCATTTCCACGCATGATTGCTTGGTCATAGCCCACACTAAGGCCCTTCTCCCTCAATTGCTCAGTTTGGCCAGTTAAACAGCTCCAGTAAGAGACCTGGTTCTACCAAACTTCTTTCAGTTGAGAATTATGCAGGCAACTGTGAGCTCCTTTGGTTTTTGCTTTACATTGTTAGCTAGGAGGCCTTCTATAAAGAGGTGTGTGCTTTTCCAAATTATTCATCCATCGGTTTTCTTTCACCCACTTCTCCATTCTGGGTCACAGGGAGCTGGTGTCTATCTCCAGCAGTCACTGTGCCAGAGGTGGGGGACACCCTGGACAGGTGGCAAGTCCATCACAGGGACACATAGAGACAAACGAGACAAACAACCATTCACTCTCTCACTCACACCTAGGGACAATGTAGAGTTACCAATTAACCTAACATACATGTTTTTGTTCTGTGGGAGGGAACTGGAGTACATGGAGTAAACCCACATGAGCAGAGGGTGAACATGCAAACTCCACCCAGAAATTCCCAGGGTCGGGAAGCTATCTGGCAACCTTCTTGCTGGGAGGCAACAGCTCTAACCACTGCACTGCTGTGCCACTCCTTTTCCAAATTATGTCCACTTCATTTAACTTACCAATAGTAACAATCAACAGAAATGGGAGGCACCTGATCTAAATTTCCAGTGCAGTTGTAAGGTCCTGAATATATCTATACTAAATAGATTTTATACAGTTTTGTACATTTTTTAAATTCCTTTTTCTTCATTAATCCACACTTAGTACCAGTGAGAGGGAAATTAGGAGTTTAAATGATTGTAGCGCCAGGCTGCAACATTAAATAACATGCACTCAAGTTTTTGAGTAAAAAAACCCCACTTTGCATTGAAGACTGTTTACCTATGAATACACTTTTTTATTTTAAATATACATTTGCCAGCCCTGTTCCTCTCTTAATGTGTTGCTGTGAAAACTTACAGAAAAAAACAAAATGATTTCTCACATGCAGTAGTTCATATGTTGTCCTTGAACTATTTCAGACTACACTTACTTTGGAAGCAGGGTTGTGTAACAGAACCACGGTAATCCTCTAATTATGATGTTAATCATCAGAATCATCAACAGATGTGGGGAACTGCTGTGCGTTTCTGTGTAAATTTTTTCTTACGCTGCTTCCTCTCTGTCTCCTTTAGGACTCCTTTGAGACGAAGTCAGACAAAGAGAGGACAGAGTTTGGGAAGAGTATCATCCAGAGATTCCTCAACAGGCAGGTCTGACCTTCCCTATGGCTCATTTTAACCTTTACTCCTGCCCATACTGCAGACACAAGCTTAACAGCTTTACATACTTGCACTAAAAATAAAAGTTGTCTGTCTGAACCCTTTTTAATGACTTCATCCATGTTTCTGCAGTCCAATCAGTGTGTGTTCATCGTAGCGGTGTATGAAAAAAACTGCAGAGCAGCTCTGGATCTGCATCCCTGTGACGACATCTTTATTGACTGCAGAACGTAGGTTTGCATTTCTGTTTGGTTTTACCCAGAATATTCGAAGAAAACAAACTGACTTGTGTATTCACTTTTAGATACCTACACAAATACCTCAGCGTAGAGCCCTTCAACCAATACCTGGGCAGCATGTACTTTGACCGTTTTCTACAGTGGAAGTTGCTGGAGAGGTCAGTGCATGTGTTGGAATGAGTCTCAAGATCCAAAAATACAAAAAAGCATATTTGAAAGAAAAGCACGTACTTGGAATAAAAACAGCCTATTTTTCCTCTTTAAGGCAGCCCATCACCAAACACAATTTCAGACAGTACAGGCTGCTGGGGAAAGGAGGTTTTGGAGAGGTAAGACCCACACCTCTTTAATATCTCTCTCTACTACTTCAAAGATCATTTACAAAATATAAAACATGTAATCCTATTTATCTCCAGTGATTTTCAAGTTGTTGAGATTTTCTTATTTTTAAATTTTAGTCAATTTTATTTGTAGGTATAAAAACCAAATGACTTCTAGGGATATTAAACTGTTCCAAAGGGAATTCTTCTGGAAAACCATATTCATATTACAGAGGGTTGCAAAAGTATGCACCCTTCTTTGTAATCTTTCTCTGCTATTTCCTTACAAAATGCAATTTATCTGGAATTTATTTTGATTGTAAATGAAAATTCTACTCAAAATATTCCAGATTTATGAATTTTAATGGAAGAAAAAAAGTCTTCTTTCAAACAATTCAGAACAACTCAAAACTGTAGAGTAGTGAGTGCATGTGTAGTCACCCCCCATTGTGTGGAGCCATCCTGTGCCACAGTTACAGCATCACGTCTCTTCAGGTACATCACTATGATCTTGGTCCATCTAATCACTGGACTTTTTGTCCATACCTTGTGACAAAACTGCTGCAGCTCCTTCAGGTTGGATGGGTGCTGCTTGTGTCCAACAATCTTTAAATCAAACCAGAAAATGTAACTTGTCCGAGCTTCGATTGGACCGTTCCAGGACCGTTAACAGGTTCTCTTGAAACTAGTGGAGGGTTGCTTCAGCAGAGTGTTTTGGCTCATTGCCCTGCTGGATAGTGAATCTCCATCCCAGTCGGAAATCTTTGGAAATCTCAAACAGGTTTTCCACGAGAATTTTGTACACATTGTGCCATCCATCTTTCCTTCAACTTTGACCAGTTTCTCAGTCTCTGCCAAAGAAAGCTTTCCCCACCACGGTGTTCTCAGCATGATTAGAGGTGTCAGGGTATTACCAAACATGATGTTGTCCTTGGTAAACAAAAGGTTCTATTTTAGTCTTGGTTGCTTCTCTGATTAATGCCCTTCTTATCCTGTCCATGAGTTTTGCTGGACAACTCTCTCTTGGCAGAAATGCTGTGGTGGTATGATCAATTAATTTTCTAATAATGGATTTATTGGAGCTCCATGGGATATTCGGGATTTGGAATATTTTTTTTTAATAACCCTACCTTGATCTGTACTGTAAATTCCAGATTATACAACAACACAATAAAAGAACATCAAGGGGGATGAGTACCTTTCCATCCTATGTATACATGCATGCATATATATGTCTGTTTGGATAAATTCCATACAGATATTTGCAAAAACAGATGCTTTTGCATTCTTAAAATACCAGTACATATGGAAAAAATGTGGTGCTTGGTAAAACGTTTTGTTCAACAACAAAAAACATCTATAGATGCTTTCTACTTATTCAAATTAACATTCTAATTTTATATCTCACAAGACAACAAATTTATACATTTATAACCAAAACTGTGTGTTGCTGTAGTACTAAATTCTTATGACAAGGATGCACAGAAATGTAGAAAATGGAGGCAAAATTTGGTTTTAAAAAATTAATTTGAACTATCCCCTTTAAAAGACACAACTCTATTAATGTGTGAAAGAATACCACTGATTTAACATAGTCCTTTATAAGTCCTTTATAATAGCTTCATGTATTTCTTTGTGCAGTCAGATTCTAACTGTTCAGGAAAAAGCCAACTGGAAACACTTTATTAGATCTTGTCCTATTTAAAAGCTTTGTTACAACAGCAATACAGGGGAGTTTTCCCCCAGAGTCATTGTCATGTGGCATTGTATGCATGTTCTGTCTGCAGGTGTGGGCCTGCCAGGTGCGAGCCACAGGAATGATGTACGCCTGCAAGAAGCTGGAAAAGACCCACGTGAAGAAATGGCGAGGAGAAGCCATGGCTCTCAATGAAAAGGAGATTCTGGAAGAGCTGGACAGTCGATTTGTGGTGAGATAACAATTACGACCTGAAGCTTTATGTCTTTCCTCTTATTTGTTTAGGCTTTCTAAATTATGTGTTCAAGAATGAAAGATTTTATGTTTATAGAAATGTATTAATACAAACATAATCTGAACTTAATCTGCCCACCATTCCAAAAACGTTGGGGCATTGCGTAAACTGTAAATAAAAACAGGATGCAAAGATTTGCAAGTCTCAAAACTCACATTTTATTCTCAATAGAACAGAGTAAACATATCAAATGTTTAAACTAAGAAATTGTATTATTTTTCTTAGACTGATGAACCATCTTTACCTCTTGGAGATTCAGTCTCTCTAAAAACCAATTTTTATACTCAGTCCTTTTACTGACCTGTTGCTAATTAACTTGATTAACTTGACAAAATGCTCCTCCAGCCGTTTCTTATACTTATCACTTACTTTTACAGCCTTTTGTTGACCCTGTCTGGTCTTTTTTGAAATGTCTTGCTACTATAAAATTAAAAAAAAAACTTTTTCTTATTATGGTACAATTGCTTAGCTTACATATTTGATATGTTTAATGTGTATTATTGTAAATGAAATGTTGTTTTTTGTTTGCAAATAGTTTCATTTTGTTTTACTCACAGTACATTTTACACAACATCCCAACCTTTTTGTGTTTGGGGTTGTACATAAAACACTACAGACACATAAAAACTGACATGTGAGCATCAAATGTTTCTTCCACTTCCAGCTCATGATTTTTTTTAAATACAACCCATGGTACTAACACAGCAGCTGTTACTTTAAGGCTTACTTTTTACTCTGCTTTTCTGCCTATCTTATGAAGAGTTCCGTGCTGTAGCTTGCACTTTTTATATTTTCTGTCTAGGTAAATCTTGCCTATGCCTATGAGACCAAACAATCCCTCTGTATGGTTTTGACAATGATGAGTGGTGGGGATCTAATGTTTCACATACACAAGATGGGAAAGGGGGGATTAGACGTGGACAGAGTGCGTTTCTATGCTGCAGAAGTCTGCTGCGGTTTAATTCATCTCCACCAGAAGTCCATAGTCTACAGGTAAGCCAGGTCTCACATGATTTTAGTTTAAATATCAGCTGCTCTCAGTCATGGAGGTTAATACACTGTTTCTGATCTTCCAGGGATCTGAAACCTGAAAACATCCTCTTGGATGACAATGGTATGTACAAACACAGCAATTCTTCTTCTTGAGACAAGTCGGCAAAAATAGCTCTGTTTGTGTTGTTGTACGTAGTGAACTAAAATAATCTTGCATTTCAGCCATTGTTTTTTTGACAGCCATCACATGGCTATTTTTAGCTCTAGAAACAGATTGAAATGATAAATGGGAATCTTGCCAAACAAGCACTCATGTAGCCAACTACAGTAGTTCCTCACATACCTGTTCTTGAGAAGGAAACAGTTTGGATTATATATTTTTAGAAGTTTTCAAACAGGGCCAGTTTGAAGAAGTGAAAGATTTGTGGTGAGATGTCACCTAACACAACACAAATTTATGCACCAGCTTCATCAATCCTGCCTGGAGCCCCTTGTCTTGCAGGCTTTCATTTACTCATGACTGGTTCGAGTGCTGTAAAAATGAGATCTAAGAACAAGTGCAGCAGCCAGAGGGGGGTCGAGAAAACAAACAGTGAGTCATAATGGCTGAGAATCTCAAACATAAGACCAGTTCTCTTTGTGTTTGTGTCATTAAGGTCACATCCGAATCTCTGACCTGGGCTTGGCTGTGAGGCTGTCTGAGGGGAAACTGGTGCGAGGTCGGGTCGGCACATTGTTTTACATGGGTACGTATGCAACTCATGGTTCTGGTGTTCTGCAAAGGTCAAATGATCTCTAATTTCACAGAGATCCCACTGTTAGTTTGGTCTTTAAAATGACTGCAATCAGATCACACATTTGTTCTTTAACAAATGTGAAAAAAAAATCCACTCAGGTTTCAGGGTCCATCATAGAACAGTATCTTGCTTTACTAAGGGTCTTAAATATTCTGTTTCTGTCTCTCTCCTGTTTTCGGCTGTTCCCTTTTCAGGGGTCTCCCCAGCGAGTCATCCTCCTCCATCTAACTCTGTCTTCTGTGTCCTCTCTCCAACTCTCCCCATGTCCTCTCTAACTGCATCCATATATCTCCTCTTTGTCTTTTTCCTGGCAGCTGCATCTCTACCAATATACCCACTGTCCCTCCTCTGCACATGTCCAAACCATCAGTCTGGCCTATCTAACTCTATCTCCCAGTCCTTCAACCTGTGCTGTACCTCTGATGACCTCATTCCTAATTAAAGCAGATTTTTCTGTTTTAATTTCAAAAACTTCTCTTCCTCTATAGCTCCTGTAAGTTATGGAACTCCTGCAGGATCCATCTTGGGGCTAATTGTATTTACATTGTACATCCCTCCCTTTCATTGTTGCTGTCTGCACACACAGTATATTATTTCCTCGTAACACTCCTGTAAAGTTAGCATCTCTCATTATCATTTGATCTTCAGGGTCATGCCAGGAATGTTGGGGTCTTTGGGCTTTCGGTTAAAATTTGAGAAAAATTTGATTTCTTTTACAACTCTAAAATATTTTTAATTCATTCTTTCTAATAACAAACTGAATACAGTCTAGCATTAACCACTGATATCACCTAACTGATACCAGAAGAAGAACCAGTATTGCTCCTTAAATCCTGTTAAATAAATAGAATTGGTTTTAAACTTTTCAAGCTTTTTTTTAAAATAAATGTTAATTTGGCACTTGAACATACAGTGGAGGACATAACTATTTGATCTCCTGACGATTTTGTGTAAGTTTGCTCACGTTTCATTAAAAGTTACTCACTGATATGTGTGTCGTTCAGTGAAATATGTATTTGTTCATCAAGCAAAACATGACTTAGTTGGAAACTTAGTTGGTAAGCACAGCCATTTATTGTCATTTATCACTGGGTTTGCACACTCCTCTTTACAAAGCCTCCCTAATTCCTTCAGAAAGTAACAATATTTTCTTGCCTTAGAAGACCAAGTAATTTATTCATTTTTTATTTCAGACAAAGTTTTGTTCTCTACTGAGGTTACATCTGCAAAGATGTTTATAGGTGAAAGTTGAAGACATTTGGACAGTTTCTAACTCTCAGGGAAGTGAGACAGGAAAGTTGTGCACAAGCAGACTTTTATTTTGTAGAGAATTCTTTGTGACGGTGCTTTCAAATGCCCTGCTTTTAAATATCGATTTTTCAGCCCAAGTAGACTTAACAGTCCACCTCGATAAAAAACAATGAGACAATGAAAACCAGAGCTGAACTGAAACGACTTAGACTGTTTTAGACTAAACTGACCTCCAGAGCTTCAACACTGTGTTTGCTTCATCCTGTTTACAGCTCCTGAAGTGATCGGCCAAAAGAAATACGGCACGAGTGCAGACTGGTGGGGCCTTGGCTGTCTAATCTATGAAATGACTGAAGGTCAGTCTCCGTTCAGGGACAAGGGGGAGCATCCTAAAGTCTCTGAGATGGAGAGGAGAATACAACTGACAAAGGAGGAATACAGTAACAAGTTCAGTGTGGAGGCAGAGGACCTCTGCAGCAAGGTTAGTTCTACCAAACAAACCGCTTAACTTTTAATCACTGTATATTCTCTAAAGCAGACATGCTCACTTGTCCTGGTACCAAAAGCCCAGGAAAGACTTTTTTTAATATAAGAATTATTTTCCATAATGTGTTTCTGTAGCCACAACACCAGTTTAATAATTAAGCAGCCCTTTATTGGAATTGACCACACTTATTTTAAATTACATCTCTTTTAGATTTTCTTACTAACAGAATACAGCAGGTTTGGGTGAATGGAAACATAACTAGCTCCAGGTTCAATTTGATCACCTTTGCTTATTATAATGCACCCAGACAGCTGCAGAACATCTCAGGAAGGATGTTTTCTAATGACGCCACCCTTTTTCAGAGCTCAGACTACAGATGCTTTATCACTTTTTTTCAATTATCGTTAATCGTAATATGAAGGTGGAAAGTGTGAACTCCTACAAAAGGTATTGTTTGATTCTCAGTTAAAAGTTGATGTTAACAAAAATCTGATCAAGTGGGGTCAACAAAGGACATTTCATGTACGTAAAGCCAGAATCAGCATGCTTAGAACGCCACCTTTTCCTGCCACCACCCAACCTTGACTACTTTCCTGTGCAGCTTTTAAAGCCTTGGCCCGACCAGGCCCCTGGAACCAAGGCTCAGCCACCAGGTTCACACCGGTGAGCTACCCCAGCAGGCCTGGCTCCACAAGGTGCCTTAGTTTCCTGTGGTCTTCAAATCCTCTTAGTCTGAACCCTCCCCTGAGCCGCAAGTATCATGGGGATATTCACCACAATAAGGCGGTGATTCTTTGCCTTTCATTAAGAAGTTCAAGTAGCTGGAATCCTTGTTTATGAGTAATGGCAAAGGTTGTATGGACTGACAAATCAGGGCACCATCTGCAAAAATGAGGGTGTTGCTCCAGTCTGTCATGGTAGAAAAAGGAGCTGAGATCTGATTAGGATGCCTCCTGAAAACCTCCCTCTGGAAGTTTTCAAAAGCACACTGCCCACTGGGAGGAAACTCGGGCAAGACCCAGAACCCATTAGAGGGCTTAATCCCAAGGTGATCCTAGGTCTCTCTGGCCTGGAAACACCCTGGAATTCCTAGGAGAGAAGCTCAGGGGAGAGGGATGTCTGAGCATGTTGCTTCTGCAAGCTGACCACAGATAAGGAGAGGAAAGTGGACGGATGGACAAATATCCATCTGGACAGACAGACAAGACAGACAGCTGAGACGTCAATGTAAATAATCAACCAACCCCACAACAAACTTTTTTGCAATGCCGTCAGATCAACATTATAATGTGCCAATGACGAGAACTAGTTTTTATTCAAAGGCTTTAATTCCCCCT
Organism: Kryptolebias marmoratus; assembly: GCF_001649575.2. Classification (NCBI taxonomy): domain Eukaryota; kingdom Metazoa; phylum Chordata; class Actinopteri; order Cyprinodontiformes; family Rivulidae; genus Kryptolebias; species Kryptolebias marmoratus. Next base: position 7,958,270 of record NC_051443.1, read on the forward strand.
GCTTTTAGTGCGCAAACATGGACAATACTCATTTTATTAGATGTTTTAGAGACACACTGACTTTGTTGTATTGTGTTTTGTTTGATTTCCCTTTTTGTACATATATAAATTTTTAATAAATTGTTTTTTCTTGCGTTAGAAGTGAATATGGACTTGAAGGCTACAAATGAAATGCCTATTTAGATTATTAAAGTTGATCACCATGACCCTGGAAGTGCTTGTACATATGCCTTACCTGCCATTAACTGTCAGCGTGTGCGGAAAAAACACTTTCTACTATTCTGCGGGTTATTTACGTGTTATCTTTGTTGTTAGCTGTTGACCAAAGACCCAACACAACGGCTGGGCTGCTTAGGTTCAGGAGAGAAAGTGAAGTCTCACCCCTTCTTCCAACAAATCAACTTCCGGATGCTGGAGGCAGGACTGGTTGAACCTCCATTTAAACCTGATGTAAGTACCTCTGTTATTTGCATGACTCTAAATGTACAATAGACACCTGTGGCCAAAAGGTTTTAGAATGACACAAGTATTGGTTTTCACAAAGTTTCTGCTTCATTGTTTTTTATCTCTTTTGTCAGATATTTCTGTTACACTTAAGTATAATTACACGCATTTCATAAGTTTCAAAAGCTTATGCAGAGTCGATATTTGCAGTGTTGGTTCTTCTATTTTTAGGACTTCTTCATTTCACTCTGACATGCTATCAATCAACTTCTGGGCCGAATGACTCAGGCAGCCCATTCTTGCATAATCAATGCAAGTTAGTCAGAATTTGGCATTTTTTGCTTGTCAACCTGCCTCCTGAGGATTGACCACAAATGGGATTAAAATCTAAGGAAATTCCTGGCTATGGACTCAAAGGTTTGACATTTTGTCCCCTGAACTACTCAGTTATCACGTTTGCCTTAGTTAGCAGCATGCTGTCTTTGCCAGCACGGTGCACCATCGGGCTGGCAAAGACATTGCTCGTCGCAAAACTGTTCTTGGACGGTTGGGAGAAGTAGCTATCGGAGGATGTTTAGGTACCATTCATTATTCACAGCTGTGTTGTGAAGCACAACTGTGAGTGAGCCCACTCTCTTCGCTGAGAAGCAACCCCACACATGAATGGTCCCCACAGGACGGATATCACTCACCTTTTCTTCAATCGTTTTTCCAGATGCCTCAAACAATCAGGAATGGGACTCATCAGAGAAAATGACTCAGTCCTCAGCAGTCCAATCACAGAATCTTTTACAGAATACCAGCCCGAAGCTGATGTTTTTCTTAAAGAGAAGTGGCTTCTTTGCCGTTCTCGACACCAATGCATAAACGGTGATAAATGACTTATTACCAGACCCTCCAGGATTTCGCGATGTTGCGATCGCAACTATTAACGCAAAATCAAGTAAACCCCGCAAAATCGCAACTTTTTGCAACTTTTTGCAACTTTGCTCAAAACACTGCAACTTTCCCGCAACTTTAACCCAATATTTATTGTTTCTAAAGTGATTCGCCACCGTTTCTGCGGTCTAGTCCCGTCTTTGTGGGTTTGTGTAGTGTGGAATACAAAATAACCCCAAATAACTCATGCATGACGTCACATCCTGTTAACATCAGAATGCCGGGAGCGTGCAGGAGCAGCGACCGAAGCGAAAATGTGCGCTAATGCTTCACATTTGCCCACAAAGATTTCAGGAAAGGACCGCGCAAACCAGTTTCCTCCCCAGCTGCACGAGAGTGGGGGGAAGCTGTTTTGCACGTCCTGCAGCGTAATCATCGAACTTAAACGCATCGACAAACACTTTGTGCTTGTAAAACATGTGAGGAGAGCTGCAGACGAGGGACAATCCAGAAATGGTCATGAATGTCAGTTTAGAAGCTATCAAAGTTCTCAAATAAAGCACCTTTTGAGAATGTCAGTGTTTGTTGGTAATTATCTTACAAAACTAGTAAGTATTTTTGGTTTATATATTAAAAGTGATGGTTTTTTATTGATTTTAGTAAAAAAAAAAAAAAAGTAACTTTTTAGCGCAACTTTTAGGAAAATGCCCCGCGAAATCAGGCATTTTAGCCCGTAACAATCACAAAAAATACCCGCGAAATTTTGGAGGGATTGTATTAGGTTCTGTCTTACTGGCATCAGTTTCCTTGCCTGTGAACCTTTGTTGTGTACAGTAATGATGATTGGACATTTTCTTTGTGGGTATTTATAGTTAACAGAGGTAGAAGAATGATTTCAAGCACCGCCCTTCTTTAAAATGCAAATTGCCACAATAAAAACTGAGGCCGCAAACTTCGTGACAATTAATATTTTTGTCATTCTCAAAGCTTTTGTCCACGGGTGTAAACAGGATTTAAAACAGTTTGGGTGGTTGACACTTTTATAGGTGCACACAAAGTTACAATTTAATTTTAAAACAAAGTAGTGCTTTTCATCCTGGCTCTTTAAAGCTCAACTTCAGATCAAATATACTGTTTTAGTTTCTGATGTGAAAAACATTTCCCATAAGGTCTGTATTTGATACAAACTAACTATCCATCTCTTTGCAACTCGGGGCACAGAAACTACTGGATATAGATTTCCTCATGCTGACTATCAGCCAGGCCTGACTTTGACTTTTGTCCAATTAAATACTCTTAACACTGACTTTTGTTCTTGGATGACGTTAACTTTCCCTTTCATTCTGATGGCCATTGTCTCGGATACACAGCAGCTCACTTGCTTTACAGAAGTTGCATTTGTGATGGAAAGAAAAATGTAATGCATTAGTTTTGTGATTAAAGAAATCTGTTGTACCTGACTCAGCAATAAAATAAAATCATTTCATTTTTTTTTCTGCTCCCTAGGAGTAAGTTGATGTCAGTCAGCTCACTATTTTAAATTAGACACAAACAAATGAAAGAAACTCACTTTCAAATAAATAGATCTGACTGTAAACATTTAGACAAATCAAAAACCAATATATCAAATATATAACGCAAAACAGAAAAGGGGAAAAAAAAGAAAAGAAAAATCATCACTGAATGTATCCATAAAATTTTTCTGGTCACAATACCCTATTCTACAAATGTGTTCATTTCATTTATTAATAAGTGTTTTTTTTTTCTTCTCAAATTGGTTAAGGTGTTTCTGCAGCTGTTTAATTTGATTACCCACACCCACTTTTCATTGTTGAGCAATAGAATTAGCAGGAATGCAGCTTTCCTGTCACTAAGCAGAACTTGCAGACTGTGTCCTCACCTTAGAGCCAGATTTTAGATGTGTTGTGTGTCCAATTACTCATTAGAAAATCCTCAATTAAGAGAAATCTTAAGGTTATTTGTGGCTGTAGTGACATGCACACTAACTACAAGCTCTGCTTCCAACAGCAGGAAAGCTACTTTTCAGCTCAGATTGATGGTCGTAGTGGGTGATGTGGCACAGACAGCACAAAAAGGGTTAATGGATCTAAAACATGCTAAACTTCTTTCTTTTTATTCATGTAGCCCAGACTGGTGTATTGCAACAATGTGCAGGACATTGATGAGTTTTCCACAGTGAGGGGAGTCGTCCTGAATCAGACAGACAATGAGTTCTACGCCAAGTTCAACACAGGAAGGAATCCCATACCCTGGCAAAATGAGGTGACTCCCTTACTGGTTTCACGATATGTTATTATTTACAAACCAGGATCTACGAATCTTACCTTATCTCTGTCTTTTGCTCAGCTCATAGAGACCGGATGCTTTGAAGAGCTAAATGTTTTTGGTCCCATGGGAACTCGAACTCCAGATCTGGAATGGACCCAGGGTACCGACAGCCCCAAACACGGCCTCCTGCGTCGAATTTTCCGCAGACAGGTCAGAGCACGGTCCAGTCTTCGCAAAGTGTTTGTGTGGCGTTCACAATGGCAAATATCTGATTCTCTCACGTCCTCCAACAGCCACCCTCAGACACGTCTGACGAGAACAGAAACAGTCTGACATCCAATGAAGGCTAGATGAAGGCAGAACTCCTCAGCTCTGCTCTCTCAGAACAATGAAGAATCCGGACTATCCAACGTAGCAGCAAAAATGTTTATGTTAACGTTTGTAAATATTTGTACTGTCCTTTCCCTCGCAGCGACATTACAGTCGCACTTTTTGTCTATCGTCCTTACTACGTATGAGCGTATGAAAAAGGCTGAATTTTTAATAAACTGTATTTTTTACTCTGATGGTTCCCTGTCACTTTTATTTCAACTAAAAAGTGAATGAGGAAAAGTCTACGGGCCTCGCTGAGAATGGTAAATGTTTAAGTTTAATGACACAAGAAGACTTGTTGGGAAAGGCTGCCAGGGGAAAGTGTGTTCTCTTTCAAATGAATTTTTCAACACAACATAGGTTTGTAAGTCACATCTGATTAGAATCATTTTAAAATCTGATAAAGAGCAGATTGTTTTTATATCCTGGTATGTAAAACCCTTGAACTGAAAGAGGGTGGCCTTACTTTTTCCCATGACTGTAGGAATTTGGGTTAGAAAAATGACTCATTTGGGGTACTGTGCTGTATTTTAACTACAGATTTATCTCATTTACTCCTCAAATTCTATCTAAACTGTAAATCAATACTTAGATTTGGTTCTTTTTGTTTCAGTAACCCTGTATTCTGTGATTTTTTTTTTGTTTTAGGATCAAAACATAAAATACAGATATAAATAATCTTAACCACAGTACGTATATTTATAAGTTTTTAGCAAATTTGGGCGCATCCTGTTTTCCCAACCTTCCTCTTAACCACGACCAACCAAACAACCAGTCCTCAACATACAGGACTGCATTTCTGGTTACACACAATGCCCAACTAAAAACACACAACTAACACCAGCATAAAACAACTTGTGGCCATCCTTTGTGTCCTTTCCTACATATGGATATGTTTCTGTTGACTGTTGAAAATATATAAATGCCACACTTTTATAAACAAAACTGGTTTAGATGATAAAATTGACACAAACTGAGCAGAGGAATCACTATCTTTGCTAACAGGTACAAGTTGTGGGTAATACTTTATGTGAAATAATACCTAAAACAATAAACATGAGTGCTTATACTTATTCCGTTCTTATTCAGAAGTGCAGCAGAACTGAAAGTTATCTCTGAATGTCTCTTAGGTCTCATTGGAGTATGCTTGTAAGGATTGTGTGATTGTCTAATTCTCTGTTTGTTATTTTGTCAAACAAAACATGGAGAAATCGCCCTGCACTTCAGACGATCATTTTCAATATTTTAGATTTTTAAGCAAAAACTGCTGTAAAAGATTACGCTTAAGGTAGATTTCATTTGAACAGCGTTTGTCTGAATTCATTCCACACGAGCCCGTTTAACTTTGTCTGTTTAACATTTATTATTTAACCCAGCGTATAAAACAGTAACTAGCACACGTTGTTAAACAAATAAAATTATCAAAAAGACAGAAAACACTAAAGACTTCACTCTTGCAGAGAGAACGACGGTGTACAATGACGAAATGCGTTTGTTTGGCTGGAATATACACAAGACATCCGGTGTGTAACATGGCGCCTTAAATGTGTGTTGAACTGATGTCACTGAAGTCAGCACATTTAAAGCCGGAGCACCAAAGATCAGTTCATTTAGCTGTCGAAGTTCAGTGAGGAATGGTTGTTGTTGGGTTTTTTTGGCGCTCAAAACAATCTTGGTACACAGCCAACCGTTACTAGCATGGCGTAATCATTTTTAGTGAGGTCTTAACTTCCTGTTTGTCCAACACTTAATATCACAAAAGCTGAAATGCTGTTTCTTTCGCCTACACTACACAGCGGCACTGATTAAAGTTTATTGCTTGAAGGTGGAACAATGGTTTGACTGTGGATGTGTAGGTACTGGATTCAGCCTGTTTTCATCCTTCCCACGGAGGGCTGCGCCGTCCGTCCACCTCCGTCTCCACGTGGTACAACATGTCAGCCAGCGTATGCTCGATCACTGCTCCCCACCCCATGTCGCTCATCTGTGAGGGAACAAAGAAAAGCATTGAAAGCTGACTGCTCAAGCGGTGCACGGCTTGTAAGGTCGATCTGAAGGAGAGCAGCTCTCACCGGCTGGTACTTAATGTCCTTCGGTGGGTATTTAAATAGTGGTCCAAAATTGACAGAAACCTGAAGAGAGAACAGATTCAATTTTATCAGCATAATAAAACAAAAAGCTGAAAATTATCTCTGTCGGTGTGTGCGCTGACCGTGCAGCTCTTGTACAGGGAGATCGCAGGAAAGTAGATGCCTTCAAACAGGTTTTCAAACGCAACACCTTGGTTCACTCCGTTTTTATAAAACACCATCTAGAAAACAGGATTCTTGAGTTCACAGCAGCAAGCAGCAGCAAGAGCTTTACTAGAACTGTATTTGGCTTGAAAAAGCATTCTGACCCTGCTGACGCTTATTGGCTTCAGGCTTTTCTCTGCTTTGTCCACGTAGTCTTTCTCCTCAAAGTACAGGTAGCTCTTGAACTTAATCAGTGCCTGAAAGAGATTCAAGAAAACCAAAAGTGACCGATCAAATAAAACACACAGCTAAGGCAGATAAACGACTCTACTGTTAAAGAACAATGAAAGAAAACACTAATTTAGCCCAAGTTAAGCTGTACAAGTTGAACACAATGATTGGCGCCAATCTGGGAGGAAAACTAAATGATTTAGAGACATTCCTTACAAAACAGAAGCAGCAGAACAAACCTTTTTCTGGTGTATTCATAAACTAAAAATATAATGAATGTAATATCTGAAGTGAATTATTTAAAGAGTGCAAACTTCATTAAGACAAAACTAAAGTCCTCCACTTGTCTCTCTGATGCAAAGCTGTTCTTGGCTCCAGAAAACTATAATTTTTAAAAACATAAAACTGCCACATAATCAAAAGATTTTTTTTGTAAACAATAGCATATGGATGCAAAAAAAACCCAGATAAGGTAAAAAACAACAATTGGATTTTATTCTAAAAAGAGGGTATCACACAGCCTACCTGTACCCGGCTGCTGAATATTCAGACAGTAAAGTTGACTCAGAATATCTCTTGCTTCTGTTTAAGATCTCTAATATCTGTGGCGTTCCTCCAGATTTACAAGAAAAGTAGCCAGTATAAAGTTTTGTTTAGTTAGTTCAGCAGAGTGGGTTCTCACTGCATTCACCTTGTCCTTGTATGTGTCCGGCAGGGCCTTGGCTGTCTCTGTGCCGTCAGGCAGCTCTATGAAGAAACCCAGCGTGTCCCCCTGGCCGTAGCCCGAGGAGTAATGTTTGCCTATCGACTGGTGAAAGCGGGTGCCCTTCTTGCTGCGCCATGAGTAGCTAAACTTGTCGTAGCCCAGAGGCGCCTGTAGGTTACCTGAAATATAACCATGGAAAGATGAGTTAACTCCCTTCTAGTCAAGAAAAGTCAAATTTATTTATTTAACACTTTTCAGCAACAAGGCAGGTCAAAGTGCTTTACATAAAAAAAAAACACAACAAAAAAAATCATAAAAATAACATCATGACAACACAGAGATTAAAACTCTGAACAATAACATACACAAGAAGGCTAACTAAAAGTACCTAAAAGGCTAACTACTAACTGGTAGTGTATAACATGTACAGTATCACCAGCATGCCTCAGGGGTCTGTGTGAATGTAAAGCACCACTGACCGAGTGGCTGAGACCAGCCGAGCCTGGCTGCAGTCTCTAGAGGCATGTCATCCACTGAAACCTCAAAGTACCAGGAACCTTTCCGCACACCGTGAGAGGCTCGGACCATCGAGTAACCCTTCTCTCCCGTCACTGTCAGTCGGTCGTCTGAGATCTTCAACTGAGGCGCTGGATCACATTGTGTAACGCACGAATCAAGATAAAAAAAAAATAAACATGCAATTCAAGGCTATCTGTACTGCAAAGAAACATCACAACTTTTTAAAGTGACAACTTGACTTTGAAGTACCTCTGTCATGTAAGGCCAGCAGCACCCTCTCATACAGGCAGGCCCTGTACAGATCACCAGGAATGGGTTTGCCGGCCCAACAATCCAGCTCCAGTTTCTCTGGGTCTGGAGCGTGAGGATCTGGTTCTGCCAGGATGTAACGATACCCGTCTTTATTGAACGGGTGCTCCAGAGGGTAACCGTGGGGAGGCAGCCGCTGGGCCGAGAACAGAGGATCACTGCCATGATGAGGAAAGAGATGTTAGTTCAAATTACCTGGTGTTAGCATGGAGTCTGTGTGTGAAAGCTTAAATTAAAAGCTTGGTGGGAGGTCCTACACTGAGGATGAGGACAGACTGCTGTTCAGACTGCCAAATGTATGTGGATACAAGGGGTCCAGACTTGATTCTTTTCTTTTTCAGTCGTTCTGTTCCACTGTTTGTCCTCATATGCTTTGTGTGTTTTTCCCCAAACACGGAGAACACTTGAGGTTAGATTTGAACAATTTTAAAACTTGATCAAGACCAGATCAGTTTAATAAGTCCTGATATATAAAACTAGATCTGAAAGAGGGTGGACTTTCTTTCACTTTTTTCACTTTATATACTGTTTTTTCCAGACTATAAGGCACTCTTAAAAGCCTTCAATTTTCTCAAAAAACGACGGTGCGCCTTATAATCCAGACCGCCTTATATATGTAAGAAGTCGTGATGTTTTAGTACAACTTTGGTAAACTACAAAGCCGCACCGCTCGCAGCATTAAGGCTCAGTTAGAGTCGCGCAGGGCTCTGCGCACGGTGAGTGGACCTGAGCGAGCGCTGGAGGCGTTTATACTTGACGCTTACGTTGGTGCAGTATCCTTCCGTGAGTTTTGAACCGTGTGATTATCTTTATGATCTCTCATAGAGGGATCATATAAATGCTGATACAGGTGAACCAGCTACACTAGGGCAGTGAAATCTTCTATTTTGGATGTAGCGCGGCGCGTGCGGTCCGCAAAGTTACAAAAATTGAGAGGTGCGTGATGATGCGCCATATCCGGTACGCCTTATATATGACAAAAGTTCAAAAATGGACCATTCATTGACAGTGTGTCTTATAATCCAGAGCACCCTGTAGTGAATGAGGAAAATACAGTAAGTAGCTCTATAATGCTGTTTTTTTAAATTGTAATCTTATTTATCAACATGGTTAAAAAAAACAGAACAAAAGGTGTGTAATTTCTTTAGCATTTAGTAAATACGGGGTTACTTACTGGGAAAAAAGTAACTGAAAATGTAGATTTGAAGAAACAAGTTTCTTACTGCAAAGATGCAAACTATGTTTTTAATTTTCATAATCAATATTTTAAAAGACAATTATATGCACAATATATATATATTTTTAATCTTTATTAAACTTACTTCACTAAACTACATAAGTAAAAGTGTGACATTTAAATTGTCTAAAATAAAAACCTGAACTAATAATCTATTTTATAATACTAAATGGAAACTCTTCCATATTTACATTTAACGCAGGTTTATGCCACATAATTCTCCTTTGTCTGCAGCACTTCTGAATGACTCAGTGATATAAGTGAATGGCAGCAGGTTTTTTTAGGCAGCCTAATAATGTAGATGCAGAAATTTAGAAATAGCTTTGATAATGTGCATCTGTAATTTGGTATTAATTTGCTAATTAGCCTTGTGTTACATTAAATGTGACTATTGTGGCTGAGATAAAAGCACAAAAGGAGAGAACTGAGGTGTCTTCAGCGACCCTAGTCATGATCAGTCACTAATGTTTTGATCCTAATCCAGCAGCTGATGATGCATTAAGCCATTCCGATACATCTCTTACCTCCTGGTTCTCTTTGTTGCTCCTGCAGCTGTACCCTCCTGTTGCTGCTGCTGCTTACGTTTGGCTCCTCTTCCTTTTCCTGGGCCAGGGGCCAGAGCACCTGTAAAAGGACAAGACAGAGTAAAAAACTGAAACCAAACAAACACTAACGAATACATAAGCAGTCAGTGGCAAAAGCAATGCCCTCACACACACACACACACACACCTGACAGGTGAACTAGATTTTAAGCAGCTACACGGCCCTCTAGTAAACCCTCACTTACGCTTTTATCTGACTTTTTTTTGTTTTGATTTTGTGTATCATTAAAATGTTTTTGTTTTACATTCATCACAGTGAACTGTAAAGGCTCCCCATGTCTGTGGTATTCTTTAGTTATTTGAAGCAACAAGAGTGCACCCATAAAAGCAGTAAATTTAAACTCATCAGGCCTGTAAAGAGTCTGTAGGGAAGTTTACAAGACAAATATTTGTCTTCTTTGTTTAAACGACAAACTGCTACACCGTTCATTTTGAACACCATCATTAAAGTCTTTCTTTAAAATAATGCATTTCCCGCAGCATGATGCTGTCTTATTTAGGACGATGTACTTTAACTGTGTTGTGATAACTGTGGTTTTTATGTTTTGTAACGTTTGTGTGCTGCTGCCATTCTTGGCCAGGTCTCTCTTGAAAAAGAGACCTGGCCAAAAAGAACAAGAGAAAGTCAACATTTTATAGTTTTCTCTAGTAAATGCTTTTCCCTATTTTTATTTACCAGTTTACCTGTTCTGTGTAGGTAGAGTACAAACATCCTCAAAGCATGTCTATAAAATACAGGTTGTAACGCAACAACACTTTTGCAAGGCAATGCTTGACACAAACTAACTTTTTATGTCTTATAAATTAATGACGCCACTGTAGCCTGCCACTGATTACACACACACGCAGAGTAAAAGCAGGTTATTGGGTCAACATNGGGGGGGGGGGGGGCAGCAAGCACAAAAGGCAAGAATTAGTTAGCGCAGCATTTTCCAAACACCATCAGCCTCCTATTTGACCTCTTCAGTGTGACACTCATTTCGTTCAGCCTATATGGCCAACATCTCAGATTCAAATATAAAAGTTTACTGGTTAGATTTCCATTAAATGAACTTTAGTAGGGTTTGTTTTTATTTTTGACAAAGTATCAATTATTAGATATTTTAAAGAGAATTAAGAAAGAAAAGCACCAGAGACTGTGTGAATTCTTGAAGGCCACAAACTGATTATTAATTGAACCAAATATTTTATTGCTAAGAATGATGATTTACTTCAAAAAGTAAATCTAATATCATTTGTGTATTATTTAGTTAGCCCAACAGCAGGTTCAAGTGATTTCACTGAGTTTCCTGGTAATTATAACATATTTGCATTAAAAAAAATCAGACTGCAATATATATTTTTTTCCATGCACCTTCATAGATTACAGATTTGACAAATATTAAAAATGTTCATTTGGACCCTACTTTAATCAAAATGCATTTTTTATGTTTTGTTCAAAACAAAAACCGTGATCAAAAAAAAAAAGCGAAGAGGATTAGGCTTATTAGCATTGGGTGAAAAGCCAACAGCTAATCAAAAATGGCATTCTGCTCTCATGTACGCTTCACGTTGAAGGGCAGACTGTCATTTCGGTCGGGAGATTCTGTGGGATTTCAGACCCTGTTAGCAGTCAGCCAGAGATGTGAAAGGTATGTTCACCAACGGGGGTGGGGTGGGAGGGGAAGCTTTTCGGTGAAGGAGGGAGGGAGCACCAAAGAGATGCAAAGAGCAGACAAGGAAATTACAACTGCACATGGATGAAGTTGCCCACAAGATGCTTCTTCAGAATCAGTTTGGTTTGAGAGGAGTTCAGGAGCAAAAGCAAACTGGAGTGGGACTGAAACCTCAGGGCCAACTTCTATCCAGAGGGTTACAAGACACAAAAACACACTGATAAGCTTCAGGGGCCAAAATACCACATATTCACCTGAGAAAGAAGATCCACCTGGAAAACAATGCACACAATCACTATGGTCAACACATTTCTAAATTTAAGTCATGTAAGGTGATTTCACACCAAACCTCACCTTTACCTGATTACCTGATACACTGTCTTGGAGCCATAATAAAACGCTCTATCCAAACAGGACAGAGCTTTACTATGTCTGAGGTTCTGCTCACTTGTATGAGAGGCCAAACATTTCAAAAGCTTAACCAAAATGGAACAATCTGTGTAGTTGGTTGTGTAGAAACAAGCGGCAAAGCTTTGATTCTGCGGGTTTTACTTTGCAAATGAACACATACCGTCTTAAGGTTTTGGAAAGAAAACAGCTACAGTTTTCAGAATACTTTCATATAAAAGTTATTACTGCTGTCTATTGACAAGCATAAATAAAACTATGAACCAACACTTTTTACTTAAACCATGGACATATATTATGACTAGAGACAGGACCAGAAGCCAAAAGTTGAAGTTAAAAAGGGTGAGCGAAGGGATTAAAAAACAAAACAAAACAACAACACTTCATCACATTACCCCACTGCCACACATTTTAGAGCCTCTTTTCTGCATAATGGTCACTTCCCAAAGGTTTTCATGTAAAGAGGAGTATACTGTGGTACATGCTCTTAGTCAAAATACACAGTATAGTGTTCTCTAATGAAGCATTCAGGTTATCAGACATATATCCAATAAAACTCCACTAAATTAAACAAAAATATTGCTGAACATTTGTTGGGGTGTCTGTCAACAGAAATTATGAGCTACTGCTTACACACAGATTCCAGTAAAATAAATTTAGGTGGGTAACAACAGACTGGTTTGATAAAGTACAGCAGTGCATGGGCCAATCCCAATGTCATACATACACACCAACTCAGGGCTGTAACTACAAATCAGCAGCGGATCAACTTCAGCCTAAAGCACCCACCCTTTCTGCCGTAGCACACAACTCTAGTTTTGAAGTAGTTCGGTTCAAGCTTGGATATTTACTGGGTTTAGCACTCACCATTGAGGCCTCCAGACGTGGGAGTTCCAGTGGTTTGTTTCTGAGTGTCATACGAAGGCCCGATGTTTCCCAGATCCTGCAGAGGAAAAACGATGCTTCTATACAAACGTTAACATTCTACAGTGTGTGTAAAGTATATATCTCAGATATAAATACCTGGTCCAAAAGGCCAAATTTTGGGTACTCTTCCTCAGGATCTTTGCTGCCAGGATCTGGGTGTTCCTTCATAAGAAAAACATCTCGCTCTTTGCTCTAAAAAAAATAAACACATTTTTATTACAAAACTACTGACATGGCAATTTTATTTGTATAGCACCATTAGTACACAGGACAATTCAGTGCTTTACAGAGACAGAGAAACAGATTAAAAGACGTACTTTAGAAAGAAAGATATTAAAATAACTGCATTAAAATTTAGGAATTTTTAAACATTAAAATACAAATTTGAACTAAAAACTATTAAAGTAAAAATAAAAAAGATAAATTCATAAATACAAACTTTCACATTTTTGGGAAGGCTGCAGCAAACAGTAATGTTTTTAGTTCTGATTAAAAAAAACAACAGTTTTTAAGCATAGAAACTAAATGCTGCCTCTCCTTGTTCAAACATGAGTAAACGTGGCTCTGATGACCTGGATCATATCTGACAAGTGAGATCAGACCACTCAGTGCTTTATAGACAGGATTTAAAAACTTATTATTTTACAAACAACGTGGACTGGTGTGATACGTTCAATTTTCCTGCCGTTGGTCAAGACTCTGGCAGCAGCTTTGTGGATGAGCTGCAGTTGCCTGAATGATTAAAAATTGTAAAACACCATTACCGTAATCTAACTCACAGAAATTAAAAGCATGCACCAGTTTTACGAGTCCTGTTTAGACAAGAATTCCCTAATTCTCGCAATGTTTTAAGATGATAGTAGGCTAATTTAGTAATAGACTTTATGTGACTGTTAAAATTCAGGTCTGAGTCCATAACTAAACCTAGCTTTTTTTCATGCTCTGTAGTTTTTTGCACCATTGAGTCTAGGTGAATGCTGCTTTATAGTCTTAGATTTCTTTTAACTAATTAGTCTTTTATGCATTGAGCTGGAGGAAATTCATCAGATGAACAATACAATATGTTACAAAACTTTATAATAGTATGTTAACTTGTATGTATGTTGATGTATTATAAGTATGTTAATAAGTTACATTAATTGATGAGATTTCTTGTAATTTTGTACACCCCCATAAAAAAACTCTATTTCAGCCTTCACACTGGATAGGAGTGACTCATCAGGTGGTTGTTGTGTAAAAACAAAATGTCCAATCTAAATCTTGTTAAATTACCATGGTTTTCACTATGTTGTTGGGCCAGGTGAGCTTTCCTGGTCTCTGACGAGTTGTCAGGCACTCCCAGTACTTGTCAATAAATGGTATGATATCCTGCAAAAAGAAGAAGGAAATTATTCAAGCAAATGAAAACAACTTCATGTGATTTAAATTGTACATCTGTCCAAATTTACTGCTTTGCAAAAAAACACTAGACTTAAAGACAAATCATGGTTAAGTACAACAAAAACACACACACACACACACACACACACACACTCCCCACCCACTCATTTTAAACAGGCAGCATCACACCCACCTTGTCCTTGGAGAACATGGTCTTTGGGTGCTCATCTTGTGTTCTGGACCGCCATGTAAGGTTTGCCAAGGCTGTGAGGCACATTTCCTTCAGGTCTGACAGAAAAACAGTACAGTTAACAATTTTAGAAACTAAATATGGAGAAATAAAACAGTGATGAAGTTACAGCACACAGAACACCTACTTGCTTGCTTTCTGAGGAAGTACGTATTCCCGCTGTGATGACAGACGTTACAATGAAACACATAGTTGGTCATGAAGGGGAGACAGGTCCTGTGAAAGAGAAGAAGGGCGGTTAACGATATTATACTGCATATTTACTTAATGATTTTAACATTTTGAATACACCTACGCAGTATCGATGCCAAACGTGTCCGCGGTGAACCACTTCATGCACAGGGCACACTGTAGCTCCACCTCCCCGAGCTGCCGCCCACTCTCCTCATCTCCAGATCCAGTGAGAGCATCAGCGACTTCTGAGCCTTCACCAGCAGCCTCCTGGGGCAAAAAAAGCACCTACTTGCAATAAAAGTTTGTAAAAATTTGCAGCACAGAGATGAATGCACTAGCAGAGGTGGGCAATATGACCACATGAAAACAACAATCTTTTAAGTTGGACTAAGTGTCCACAGTATGACTCCTTGTAGAGTTGCATGCAGCTGTATACACATACACACACTTTAAGAACTTTTTTTTTTACTTATTTGATCTAAATGCTTCTTCCACCAATAATTGCTCAGAGAACTGAGGAAGGACATTTTTAAAATGTTTGACAAATTTATTTGAAAACATAACCATAGTAATAATAAAAATAATAATAATATTATTACCAATCCCTCCTTTCCATTTGATGACTCCGTATCCATGCTGGTAGGTAGATCCCCAAAGGCAGATTCCCTGAAATTCAGTGGTGAGACCAGATGAATTAAGTAGGCTACTTTAAATATAACTTATATACACTAATCGGACACTTATGTTCAAACAAAATCTGCACCATATGGCAGGATTTTTGAGAGATTTCCCAACCTTCTGTGTAAAATGTGCCTAATTTTCTCTATAAAAATACAAGTGTTAGGACAAGATGTGTCACCCAACCAAGATCCGTTTTCCCTTTAATATCTGTTGTTTTAACAATTGGTTTTTTAAGGAAAATCCTAAAAGAAAAGATTTTGATCTTTTTGGCAAGCGAAACATGTTGATGGCTGAATATCACCACTCAAGATCATTTTTCCCTGTGTTCAGGAGAAAAATAAGTCCACCCATTTGTCAAAAACATAAAGTTACCTTGTTAACTCATAATGAACATATCTTTTTTGTGCATTTTAGCAGGGGAACACATCCCAATGGCTGAAAATTTACTATACAAATAAGACAGATTTTGATGGGAGAACACATTTTAACACAGCATCAGAATCAGATGAGTCTCAGGTTAAGTGTTTTTCTATTTAAATATTAAAACAATGTCATCTGTTTATCCACATAAAAACACAACCTAAGCTACCAAAGACCATTGAAGAGTTCATTTACAAGTGCAGATAGCTAAAGATGGTGTCGACACTGAAAGAGTTTATAAAAACAAGTTATCTTGGTTTGAGAATAGATGATTAAAATAAATTGGAAATCATAATAAAGTCCATGGAACCATTCCAATATTAATTAAAGTAAAGCACATTTTGAACCACAGATCACTTGACGTTTTAAACTATTCACTGCTTTAATCCCATTTGAATTACTGTGCAAAGGTTTGGGGCAACACTTATAAATGTTCATTATCTACACTACAAAAATTAGCAATAAGAATCATTCCTAACACTGGTTATATAGATCATACAAAAACACTATTCTTAAACTTAAACATGTTAAAATGTACGAATCTAGTTCACTTTTAATGAATAAAGCAACGAGCAGACAACTTAATTTTAAGAGATGGCAGACACAATTTAAGGGGAGAGCTAAAGTCATAACATGCTGGTGTTTGTCCAACACGAAAACATTTCCTTCCCTTCTTAAAAATATAAAAAGAAAATCCTTAACTTGGATAAAAGGCAGATATTTAAGCGGCCCTAAATGCATTTAGGATTAGATAATGTTCACACTGGCTTTTGAGGAATGTATGAACGCGTAAAAAGTCTTGAACTTTAATTTACAATATTCAGAGGTTTCAAGACAGGAAATAATGATTTTTTTCGTCAGGTTACTTCACACAGAGCTGTTTTTATTAACAAAGGGAGCTCTGCTGGTAACATTGTGTTCAGTCGGTATCATTAGTTAGCCTGTTTGCTAGTTTGGAGGAAAACAAACCGAATACGACAGTTAGCTTCACACAAATTAGCTGAGTTACATCTTACACTTTAGCTGCAATTCAAAATAGTAAAGATAAAGCAGTTTTACCCTCCTCCTGTCTCCTGTTCTATTGCTACAGCGGCGCCCGCCTCTACTTCAGACGCCATGTTCGAAAATCAATGACAACAAAAACGTATCGCGAGACTTCGGCTTCCGGTAAGACGAGACACAACAGCGACCTCTCAGGTTCCTGAGTGAAACAAGGACTGTAGTCTAGAATACGCCAAGAAGTTAAAAGAGCCACTTCTGCCCCATTCGCTGACTCAATAAAAACACCCAGAGCCACAAAATGTGTTACAGCAACCATCAACTGGCAGCTCACGGGCCAATTCCGGCCCACTGAAGGGTCCCTTCTGGCCAGAGAAGGTGGTGACTCCAGCACCACAAGCTGTGCTTTATTTCAAGAACCACAAACAAGCTTGAAATAAACACAACACAACTCATCATTACGTGTTATATCCAATCACCATTACAGAATTTTATAATTATTCTGGAGCTGGTGAAAATCAGACTCATTAGTTTGACGGTACATCCTTAGATTTAGTTTTCTTGAATTAATTATTTTGCTCTCATTTCATCTAATGCTTGAACAGAATAACTTTAATTCAGTATTTTTTTTTTGCATATAAAAAACTATTGTACGAATAACTAATAATCTTTACTAAATTGTTGATCTTT
This sequence comes from Kryptolebias marmoratus, assembly GCF_001649575.2. Lineage (NCBI taxonomy): Eukaryota > Metazoa > Chordata > Actinopteri > Cyprinodontiformes > Rivulidae > Kryptolebias > Kryptolebias marmoratus. The sequence continues at coordinate 7,975,678 of NC_051443.1, forward strand.
ATTGGTATTTTTACATTTTAGCGCAAAAAAAAACCCTAATTCATGTCGCCAGAAATCCTTTTACCTTCTTTGTTAAAATTAAAACACTGAACTATACAGGAGAGTCTTTTCTATATTTGAGAAAAGAAAAAAAAATATCTTACTTTAAAATAATAAAGCATATAGTTTAAGTGAAGACAAAAAACAGTTGTGATTGATTTACATTGTTATCGAATTGACTTGCCTTATTTTTGCATTACTCTTTATCTTATTGATTTGTAATTCATAAAATGTTTGCAAACGTCTTGTTTCTGTTTTGTTTTGTTTTGTTTTGTTTTGTTTTGTTTTGTTTTGTTTTGTTTTGTTTTGTTTTGTTTTGTTTTGTTTTGTTTTGTTTTGTTTTGTTTTGTCAAAAACTTGCCTTAAGGGTTTTCCAAAGAATTTAAGTTTCGGATTAATTTCACAGAAAAGTCACACTCTGTGGCTGGAGGCGACTAACAGCCTAACAAACTCCATACATGATTGAATAATGAGTTTTACTCTTTGTATTACTACAGTCATTCTGTCACAGACATTTCAATTCGAAATTTGTAAAGGAATGGATAAAAAAAAACTGCTCCAACTGGTCTTTTCTATTGTTGATATGAGTATCAAAAATATTATTTTCCATGTTACTTTTGGTCAAACCTACAAAAAAGTGACTACAGAGGAACCAAAGAGCCACAGGTTGCAGACCCCTGGTTTATGCAGTGAATGCACTAATTTGCAATTTGAGACACCAATACCAAGTTCAGATGAAAATTAAAGGCCTAGAATTTATTAAAGGAATGCATATGCCTTTCATTTAAGAGTTTTAAACCAATTTGCCAAAACCATCTAGCATCTTATATTCAGACGTGCAGCTATCTTTTCTCTGCATCATCTTTGTTTACTGCCCTTCAGTGAAGAGCAATAAAAAGCTTTAGTCTATGTGAGACCACCCCGTGCCCCTCAGAGTTAATAAGACGTCTGTGGGGTCTTTCTGACACCAATAAAAACATGCTGAAGACAAAGAAAAGTGCGCTGGCAGACGTCGCACAAAGAAGCACCGGGATCCTGACGACCTCCTTGGGTGTTGTAGTAAACGCCCCAGAGTCGCTGTTAGGAAGATAATGGTTGTGTCCTCCTCCCCTTTCCTGTTCCAAAGAGGAGCCATCTGTGACGTCAGGATGAAGGTGTAGAAAGCCAGTGTCTGACTTTTCAACTTGTTATACATTTTTACTAAGTGAAATGTGCACTAGTTGTTTTTGTTACAGTTACATTTGACATTATAAAGGTAATACAGAAGTTACAAGTCTCAGCTTTGACTGGACCACATTCAGACCAGCAAAGAAATGACTGTGAGGGAAGAACAGGTCATTTAATATATACAAAAGTCACTGAACCTTTGAATCTCCTCAAAAGAGTTTCCATTGATTGAAACTTGAATGATTTTACTTTGACTGATGTGGCGTTTCCCACTTTAAAAAGTTAAGAGGTGACTGCAGTGGTGAGTTCAAATTGACACAAATCGTGTTTCAGATGGACGAGTTCAACTAGTCAAGTCTAATGCCGCCTTCGGATTACCTCTGAAGCAGGAACTTGTAACTGGGAATGATGCCGCTTTCAACATAAACGTGTTCCAGTTGTAACTTGGAAAACCAGTAGGAATTGTTTATAAGCTGTTATCCTCAGTAACCAGCATATTATTAGATTTACAAGCCAGTAAATCTGTTCATTCAAGCACAGTGGCAACATATTTTCTGAGGTATGTGTGTGATTGATTTACAGGGATTTAAACTGACAGAAGTGAAAATGAGAAGGTTATTACTGCAGCTGTAACTACTTTCTGCGCACAAGGCAGCCATGTTGGATCTTGAAGTTGGGATTGGTCAGGAATCTTTGCCTGTGTTGGAAATGTTCACTCACTCACTCATTCATAGCTTCTACTTCCTAGCTACTACTGAGCATGTACCTGGTGCAGACATGGAACTTTCTTGGTACATGCCCGGTACTTACCCGGTATGTAACAAGGTAAGTAGCTGGTACTTACTTCGTAGGTACTTGGTAAGAACAGGGTACTTCTCTGGTACCCCAGAAAGAAACTATTGGCTCTACATCTAAAACTGATTAATCTAATTCAAGATGTCTACCACAGCTAATCAACCTTACCAAACATAAAAATGACTCTAACCCAGACAGTTTCACAGATGTTGAGATAAAATGTTGTGTGGTAGAAGCTGAGAGTCATCTCATCACATACTCTGAGTGTTAAAAAAAGTTCTACAGTATTTGTTTAAAACCTTCACATGCGAGGCATGTAGGAATGAATCATCGAAGCAATGCACCTGCATGCCTTCGAGGATTCATTCATACATTTATATGATTATTCAAATCACCTCTCCCAGACTGTAATATGTACTTTCTGTGCATGTTTTGCCTGAGTGTGGTATTTGTGTAAAGGATAAAAGCATGTCAGTTACCTCATTAAAGACTTTACTATTTACATACACAATTTAGGAAATAAATATAACTTTTTACATTTTTTTGCTATTTAGCTTTTTCCTACTGGTTGATGAAACAGGCTTTTATGAACTGGCTAGCAGTCTTTTATAGAAAAAGTAATAGATAAAAGTACAAACATTTTTAGACTATAAACATTCTTTTGCTTTTTCTTCTTGTTTACGTGTTGATGTAGCATCTGCCCAGATTGTCTATTTTATGAGAAACACAGATTTAGATCAAGTTGAATTTTCAGTTTAAAACCAAATACCTTCAGTTTAAAATGAAACGACAACTGTTTTTGTAATTCAGACTTTGAAGAAATATTTTGTACACAGAGCAAATTTGAATATATATTTTGGGGTACCTCAGCATATTGTTCAGTGAAAGGTGAAAACAATGAAGTAAAAACAAGAACATACAATAAATCACTGTCTGAACAGTTGGTTTTCAGCTGTAAATTTTCTCAGTTAATCATTTCTTCCTGTACTTATCTTTTTTTTCCCTCTATCCATTCCTTCCCTGAGTTTACCCATAAACCCCTTGTCCTGGAAGACAAAGCCCAGGGTCAGAGAAGGTCAAGCCTATCACTGACATCTGCTAATTGTCCTTAAGGGCCGTCCTCTGCGGCCCCTTCAATGCCGGTTGCTCTGTAGGTATCTGTGGCTATAGGAGCACGGTGGCAGCTGCTACATTCAGGGACATTTACACCTCCCACCCACCACTCTCTCCATCAACCCTTACTATGCTGGATCTCTGTCACTCTCCGATTATTTGGAAGCTTTCACCACTAATGTGGGTTTAAAGATGGGGCATTACAGGAAATTGTCAAGTTAATGAGACTGCTGGAGACTCATGAAACCAATAAAATATTAAAGACCTAGCTTTCCTTGAAGGAATGCACATCACCTGCTGCCTTTAATGCTGGAGTTTTAAAGTAAGTTGACTCTGGGGGTGGCTCTCAGCTACTAACACACCAAATTTTAGCTCAATTTCTATAAAACTGGATGTGGAATTGACATATTTGTGTTTGCCAAGGTTGCTTAGATGGGAGTTTCACTAAAATGAATCCACTGACTCACGAGATGCTTTGCTAATGCTACAGACAAATGAACACACATAGCTCGCTTCTCAGCTTTCTCAGTTCAAAGCTTTCTTTTAAATTGAGAAAGCTCCTTGAATAAGAAGTGATAAGAAGTGAAACGTCCTGAGCTACAGAAAAGAAGTCCAGTTGTTTTAGTTTTTTTAAATCTTTTTTGGATGTACCATGTCCTGGATGACTGAAAATCCACATCAGCACACCGCTGAAGCAACACTCCACTGGTTTAAGGAGAAATAGTTAAATGTTAAAAAAAATGTTAGATGGACCAAGCTTATCCAGATGATGAATACTTTTTCAACCCATTGTTTTTCATGAGTGTTTGCTCAAAATTTTTTTTTAATGGATTAAAGATATATAATACACAAGAGACTCTGAGATGAAAGTACTTATTACTTGATTCCAAATATCTAAAGACAAGACAGCCAACATAATAAGATCCTGAAGTTCACTGACACAACAAATTAAACAAGTATTCCAAAGTATGTAGTATAAAAACGTATACAATATTGAATGGCTGACTTCCCGTTGGGTTGACCTGATAGGTTAAGAAGTGAGTCCAAAATGCTTTTTCTATAGTTTGTGGAATTTTTATTTCTTATTTTTTAAATGATACCAGATGTGATACAGTGCACCATTTTTAATGTGCAAAACCTAAAATATAAAACAGTTTCCCCATATAGTTTAAAGAGGATATTCACAGTGGTTGGTGCTCAAACATAAGAGTTTTTTTTGTTTTGTTTTTGTTTTTGTCCTCTGATCTGTTACAAAGATTTGATCTTTAAAATTATAAACATGTTAGGGATGATCAGATATTCAACAGCTCTAATAAAGTTGTCTGGGGCTCCTAATTAAACCTGCTCGCACAAATAGCTCTTTAGAAACCAGGACAGAAGGGAGGAAAAAGGCTCCACACTTTCCCGTTGATGAGTCTATAAATTAGCATCACAACCAGTGCTCACGTGTCCTATTTGCAAATAATTACAAGCTGATTCACAAAAGGCAACACGAAGGGAGAGAAAGAGGGCACATTTTGACCAGATGCCTGGTAATAAATGACACGTTCAAAGCCCCAATCACTCAGGGCCAAAGGGCCGTGGGTGGGGGGCCAATTGTTCCTGCAAGACGAATGACCCCTCTCCGAAGAAAATGTACATTTGAAAGAGAGGCACATGTATATAAACCAAGACCTGGCTCAGGCTTTCACTCTGCTACCTGCCTCCACGGCAAACAAACATGCAGCCAGCTGCAGCCAAACTTCCACAAATCCACAGAATATCGTTTTCTGTGGAGGATATCTTGGATCCAACTAAATTTACAGGGAAACTAATCTGTGCTGAGGATGCAGCAGACACAGGTGAGAGTTCAGACCACCAAAAAAAAACAGTCTAAATCCTTTTGGTGGTTTGCTGATGGCTGGAGATACAGAACAGCTCACAACCCGGAATGGATAAGGGGTAAAATGGATGGATGGATGGATGGATGGATGGATGGATGGATGGATGGATGGATGGATGGATGGATGGATGGGAGTTTTGCTCATGATTTATTGTTCTCCTCCAGGGGCTCATCCTTTCAAGACAGATCAGGCGCTGCATCCGGCAGCAGGTGAAAGCTGCGGCCCAAAGCGTCACGGTTCGGGGGTTAAAGGTCGTCGGCTGCGCACCGCCTTCACGCTGGAGCAGCTGCAGGTGCTGGAGCACAGCTTCCAGAGGTGCCGCTACCTGTCGGTGCTGGAGCGGCACTCCATCGCCTCGGCCCTGCGCCTGTCCGAGACCCAGGTCAAGATCTGGTTCCAGAACAGGCGCACCAAGTGGAAGAAGGAGCGCGTGCAGGGGAGGGAGGAGCGGCGGGACTCCACATCCGCGCCTCTCACGGACAGCCCTCTGTTCTGCCAGCTGCGCGCTCCTCTCCAGCTGTTTGCGCCGCTGCTCCTGCCTTATTGTCAGTATTACACATGATGCGTAAATGGGCACAGAGGGACAACATGGACAACAAAATTTAGGAGAAATCCTGAAGTGCCAAAATGGAAGTGAATTTAAATAGTAAGATGTGTTTTATATTTTCTAATAAAGCTTTAACTTATTTTGTATTTTTAGTGATTTGTTTAATACAGTAAATTCAACTAGAATGGTCCAAATAATGTTGGATAAAGTTTTTAACAAATGTTTTTATTACCCTAAAGTTTTTTTTATTTATGCGGGGCAAAGGCTTATATCAAGTGTTGCAGAACAATATCATGAAAATTGAGGCTGGTATAATTTATTTAACTCGTGACTGATGAAAGTGATCCAAAAAATGAATGTAAACCTGCAAACAAAAATATTTTCTTTAATTAAGGGTTTTACACTTCGTTCCATTTTGTTCTAATTGTTCTGAAAATATGCTTGAATGTATAACAAAGTCCATACAGCCCCTTTACACACACACACACACACACACACATACACACACTCACACGCACACTGGCAAAACCATTACCATCCCACCTTTGCATTTTAGCACCAGGCAATAAAAAAACTCATTACATTTTACAAAGTGAGTTATTGTGATCCTTAGTTTGCTAAATCAGCAAAAATAGTTGCTTTTTTATGTAAGCTAAAAGAGCTTAGCTATAATTGCTGTTTATTTGAACATTGCTCAGGAGGAAACTTTCCAATACTCTAACTCTTACAAATCCAAAACATCTATACTTTTTCACCATTTCTTTGTCATAAAGTTATTAAAAAGATGTTGCATTTTACAAAAGTAGCTATCATTGGGTAAAAATAAAAAACACAATGATAAAACTTCCTTTATCATCTAAAGTCATAGTTTTGACCAGATGATGGTACTAGAGGACAGAAAATGTAAGCAGGAATGTAAGTCTGCAGTCAGACATTTACATTCACTCAGAATGAGCATGAATGTCATTTTACTTTAAGGCTTAAAAATGACTTAATTCAACTGTTCTTTCTCTGGGGTAGAAAGATTAGGTAACACACAACTTAAATGATTTTTTAAAACAAAAAATTGTGTGCACAAGTTTGAATTTATTGTGGATATTCTCTGGTCAAAATTGCACAGAAAAGCTCAAATATACACTCCTAAAAATATTTTAATAAGTGGTGCAGGTGGTTCTAGAAAATCTTTAGAGATTTATTAACCTCTTGTTAGTGATCATGATTGACTGACTGCAGCTGGTAATTTCTCTTTGTCTGCATAAAAAGGTGTGACAGCACTCACTGGATACTCAGAACAACGAGAAGGTCCAAGAAACTCAGTGAGGATCTACAAACAAAAATTTTACACAAGTCTAAACAACTTCATGATCAACAGTTTGAATGATTGCACGTAAATTCAGGTACAAATGTAACCACTTTGCAAAGATCTGGAAAAAGATCCACACTGCCCCCTTTAGAAGAACGGAATTTGGTGAAAAGGAGGACTACCTCCAACTTCTTCAAATTTACTTTAAAACAATAGCTAGATGGTTGAAACCATCCACTTTAATAAAGGCAGACGAAGCATCTCAGACTTCTACAGTTGTTCAGAAATGAAGCCAAAATGTTCATTTTGGGAGTTTCTGCCATGTTGTATTTTTGGAGCCCGAGTCATGTGTGGTTGTACCTTTGATACAAAAGTCCCACCTACACATCCTCCCAGCTCACAAACAGGCAGTCTATATGTCAATCACATGCCACTTTTCTTTAAATCTCAAATGACCAATTATAACTGAACGTATGAGGGGGAAAAATGCACATTAAACATGCAGCAGGAAGGTAAGAGCTACACAAGCCAACAAAACTCAACAGTTGAAAAAAAAAAATAATCTAAAATGTATTTTTCTTCTTTTGTCAAGAAAATGTCCCATTCTTTTATTTCACACGTGTCAAACTTGTCATAGATGTGTTCTTGCTTTAAAACACCTGGTTTAAATAGATCACTTGTGGACATGTTTCTGGAGAACTTGATGATTTGGTGAGGAGGCAATTAAACCCTTTTTGTTTCAGGTGTGTTGGAGCAGAAAAACCTAAAACCTCCAGGACAGTGGAGCCTTGAGGCCTGGAGTTTGACACTCCTGCTTTACTTGAAGGGGAAAAGCTTAAGAATTGTACTACAGCCATCCACTAGAGGCCACTCACCCACAGCGGCTACAACTTGTGGCTTGTGGTCCTGTCTTGAGTCAAAGTGTGTCTCAGTGGTTGAAACTTGGACAGAGTTCAGCGTTCCAACGGGACAATGATCCCAAACACATCCAAAATGGCTTCTGATTGGATAAAGCTGCTAACATTAGGCTTCCAAAACCAGAACCAGGTCTGTGCCAAGAAACCAACCAATTTCAGCTCATTCTGCTAAAAAGAGTGGTCAAATATCAGCCAGAGTTATGTCAGAAGTTTATTGATGGATACAAAAAGCCTGTGGTCAAAGTGCAACTTGCTAAGAGACAGTTAACCAAGTATTTGTGTGGGAGGATGTATAAATCTGACCTAATGTGGTTTAGAGAGAATCCACAATAAGTTCAAACTTGTGCCCCTAATTCTTGTTTTTAAAAATCACTGAAGTTGTATGCTGTATAATCAATCCATCCTGGAAAAAGAACAATTCATGTAAATCATTAAAGCCTGAAATTATCATAACATTCATGCCCATGACTGGAACTACAGTACATGCAAGACACCACAGCGATCCATTAAGTTATGTGTCACAATAAAGTTCAAATATCCTTCTCAAGAAACATAAAACATGTTTCTGTTTGACTCCTGAAAACTATAACTGCATGTTCAAATCTCCATGCACTTCAGTCTGATCATTTGAGATGCATCAGAGTGGAGAGGCCACTGAAAGTGTTGCTATTTTTTAATCTAAAATCAGTCAGCACATCAGTCAAATTTCAAAGTGAAACTGCAAACAGGCCAAACTCTACGCCTGGCAACGAGTCGTTTGAACAAACTCATCATAAAAACCAACAATCCCTCTGCAGCACATCTGCACATCATCTGGCACATCCTCTCCTCCTCAGAAGTCCGTCGGTTCTTTAGCTATCCATCGTGAAGGATGTGACAAATCTTGGACGTTTCCTGTTTTAACGAATCATCTGATGGCTCTGCATTCCCGTTTGGAAATACAAAGATGGAAAAACAAATGCCCTGACCTGAGCGTTGGTCTTCGCATCGGATTTTTCAAAAGAAAGAGTCGCATGATGAATGCTTTCATGCCAGAATTTTAGAATAAGATCATCTTATGATAAGAAAAGATGACTTCTAGCCGCTTTGAAAATAACAGCAATTTCCTTTTCAGTGTATTGTGTTGTGAATAACTCAGCTTAATATCTGTAAAATTGACTGAATTATAATCTCTTTTGTGTTGGCTGTTGTTGATTAGTTGAATATTGCATTACAATTCAAGCAGTGACTCATGAATTAGACACTCACACACAGACAAGAGCTAAAAACATCTCCATCCCCCGTAAACAGATGATATAATGTTATCAGTTGCTTATGTTGGGATTATTTTGCACACAAAGGATCGTTGGAGCAGAGATTAAAGACATTTCGGTCACTGAGCAATTGGAAACAGATGGGAGGAAACCAAGCAGATGAAGGGAGAGAAAGCTGGTTTCTGACACACAGCTGGGAAATAAATCTGAAACCCAAAGGAAAGCAGAAAATGGGTTTTCCTGGAATCGTCTGGATGACAGGTGACATCCGGCAGAGGCTCTTCTTTCTGTCAGATTTTATCACTGACATGACAGCTGCTGTACAGTGAGATGATGCTTCACCTGTGTCTCTCACTTCCTGAGAGCACTCTTATTAAGACAGGCAGAGAGAAAGTAAACAGTCACTGTGCTTAAACTCTAAGTTCTACTGAAAACCAAACCCATCACTGCATGTAGCAGAAGCATCTGGTCGTCACATTCAATATATACAATTTACATTCTCACAGTGTTTTATGTTAAAAAGACCTTTCACTTCCTGTCTGGATGGAAGAGAATAAAAATAAATAAATTTTAGATGAGCGTAGTCTAGGGAAATTTGAGAGAAAGCCTAAGTATGACAGGTGTGACATCTTAAAAACACAAAAATCGGCTAGAATTCAGACAATTTTACAGATATTGACCTAAAATCTAATGTAGCTGAGATTTATCCCCAGCATAAAGTCTGAGTGCTAACAGATTGCATAAAATCTTTGTTTAAAAATTTACCATTAACTAGTTAGGTTCAACTTTATTTGTCTTTTAACAATATAGCTCATGCAGCACTGGATGGATTTTAATGAAACTTTCAGGGAATAATCATTTGGTGTACATCTACAACTAATTATCTTTTGGAGCTAACCTGATTCAAGATGGCCACCACAGCCTATTGACCTTAGAAAACATGAGAATGGCTACGAATCAGTTAATTTTACAAATAATACACTAAGATTAGTTGTTGTTGCAGCTGAGAGTCATTGACAACACATACTCCAAGTACTACTCATTGAGCAAGATTTTTTGCCTAAACTTTAGCATTAATTGTTGGAGTCAATTCTGTCTGTTAGCAAAATATCACATGAACCACTTGGCAGACTTTAATTAAACTTTGAGAAAATAATTTTGGGGCATACATTGACAATTGATTAACTTTTGGAGTTAGTGCAATTAAAGATAGACACCACAGGTAATGGCTTAAATTCAGTCAGTTTTACAGCTGTTGAACTAAAGTTTGATGTGTCATTGTAAAGAGTCAGTCAAAACACATACTATGAGGATGCCTTTTGGTGATATCACATAAAATCATACATAATGGTATTTTCAAGGTTTGACTAAAATAACATTTCTCAGCATAAGATGGTTTTATTCTAAAACTCTGACAAAAAAAGTGGCGGGTGATACACATTTCTTCAAGGAATGCTAGGCCTTTAATTGATAACAACCTTAATGAACATATAAACTATGATTTTCAACAAATTTTCTGTAATGTGCAGAAAAAAACCTCTTTGAGGTTTCATAGCACAGTGTAAAACACAACAGCCGGCATTTTATCTTTTTTTTATAATTAGATTACTATGAAGTAAATATTTGTAAAAATTAGAGAGACGTATTTCCATTAATTTACTTAAAAATACCTGGGGTCTTTCTGGGTGCAGTTTGTATGTCTCCCCGTGCTGGGTACTCCGGTTTACTCCTACAGATCAAAAACATGCATTTTAGGTTAACTGGTAATTCTGAATTGTTCTTAGCTGTGAGTGAGAGCGTGAATGGGTTTGTCTCGTTTGTCTCTATGTGTCCCTGTGATGGACTTGCGGCCTGTCCTCTCACACAGTGATGGCTGGAGATAGACACCAGCTCCTGTGACAAGAAAGAAAGAAAGAAAGAAAGAAAGAAAGAAAGAAAGAAAGAAAGAAAGAAAGAAAGAAAGAAAGAAAGAAAGAAAGAAAGAAAGAAAGAAAGAAAGAAAGAAAGAAAGAAAGAAAGAAAGAAAGAAAGAAAGAAAGAAAGAAAGAAAGATAATGTTGATATATTTTGTTTTTGGCAATTAAAATCAGGTTGTGCGCTAATAAACAAATATATTAACTCACATGATAAAGTTACTTAAGTCTAAAGGAAAAATAATTATGTCTCTACTAAAATAATGAATAATTTTGTAAAAAGTTCTTGTTTTATCCAAAATCAGCATAGATGACTGGGAAACAGCAGCATCAGTGCTTTACAAATGTACATCACTATTCAGTTTGACATTTCAGGTGTACTTTCTGACCATGTCAGGCTCCAACATCATTGTGCAAATAAACAGTTCTTCTGTTCAGGATCTGTTGTATTTTAGGCAGCAGGAAGTGCAGTTGGTTTAAATTTCCTGAGTTTCCTAAGTTTAGCTGTGCAGATGTTTTACGTTGTCCAGAAAGAAAACTGGTTTTCATCTAGTGAAAATGAGACGAGTCCGTATGAAAGAATGTTGCCCTGCTGACTTTAACATGACTCAGATCATTTACTCAGGAGTAAACCCTCACATCTGGCAACTGTTGTTCTGCACGAGGTAACATCTGGTGACCCTTCAGTGACCAAAATGCAGAAGCACAATCCAAATGTGCTCAATCTTCTCATCTGTAAAGTGACTTAAGTCCACATCTTTCTAAAAATCTGATAATGCTTTAATGTAATTTCCTCTGCATGGGAACGTTTCATGGAGTTCAACAACTGATCCTCGTCCAGAAACAAGTTTCTGTGTAGAGTCTGAACTGCTGAGCAGGTCAACACTGACCGTGAGGATGTGTTTCGTCGTGGAGTGAGGGGTGGCAGACGAGCTGGAGCCATCATGCTTACTGAACAGAATCTGTACACGGGTCAGTCTCCATCAGCAGCAGCAAGGAGGCATCTGGAAGATAAGACTTTTTAAGGAATGTACTGTGTAAATACAATATACATAGTGTGTATTGCCGCCAGTATTAGATAATTGGTCTAAATATTTATGTATTCAGATTATTCAGAACAGGTAGAAATTAACAACATTTGAAATTAATTAGAAAAATATTCAAATCAACTTTCTTCTGATGGGAGTTAGAAGCTTCTCTCATTGGCTTCCTGTAAAATTCAGAGTAGAATTGAAAATCTTCCTTCTAACATACAAAGCTCTCAACAACCAAGCTCCATCTTATATTAAGGTTCTTCTTGTTCCAAATCTTCCCAACACTTCCCTCTCAGACTGCAGGTTTACTTGTGGTTCCTAGAGTTTCTTGTGGAACCAACTTCCAGTTTCTGTCAATGAGGCTGACACCCTGTATACTTTTAAGACTAGACTCAAGACTTTCCTTTTTGATAAATCCCATAGTTAGGGTTGGCTTGGGTTTCCTGAGTTATTCCTTAAGCTTGTTACATGCTGTGCAAGAACCAAGACATTTGTTTGTTTCCTCAACCAGTCAAGAACAAAAACACGGTTTGTTTTGGCCAGAACCTTTCATACTTCATGGGACATTCAAAGGGCAGAACTTCTGAGGAATCCTCACAGGGTCCTCCCACTGCATCGTCACTCTTTTGTCTGCACACAGTGATTGGCATTGGTGTTATACACAGCAGATTTTCCTACTTCCTCACTGCCTCAGCCAGCTGCTCCTCAGAACTATCTATTGTACAACATTATGAAACGGCAGAAAAACTTGAATGTGAACATTTTCGCTTTAAGTTAAGGCGCCCACTTCAGATTTCTGACCAATTATAAAATAGATCTTGGACATTAATGAGAAAAAAATTCTGAGCAGATCATGAGTCGAGAACATGCTGCAAAAACTCCCAAACCAGGGATGCGAGGCAAACAATGACATCAGTCTTTTCTCGCAGCTCGGGGTGTGAGAACAAATTTCTTGCTTCTTGTGAAGCATCCTTTAGTTCTGCTGCTTTAGACTTAGACTGCTGGGAGACAAATTGACCACATTTCCTCACTCTGCTATCTTTACTCTCTCTACTCTTCATGTTGACACATTCAGTTACTGCTGTCTTTAACCTGTGTTTTGTTTGTTTGTTTTGCTCTCATAAGACCAATCCATCTGTGTCCCTATCCTGTCCTCTTAACCTCCAGCCGGTCGAGGCAGCTGGCCGCCCATCCTGAATCCGATTCTGCTGGAGGTTTTTTTTCCTGTTCAAAGGGAGTCTTTCCTTTCCACTGTCGCCAGCGTGCTGAAACAAAGCGAAGAGTCAGCACATTCTCCTTTTGCTTCTTTTACTAAACAGTATTTCCTTTAATGTGTTGTATTATAATTGGAATGAACTGGGTGTAATTGGTCTGAATTTGGACTTGTTTTTTTCTTTGTACAGTGTCATGAGCTGACTTCTGTTCGTCAGTGGGTGCTTCATAACTAAACTGAATTGAACTGAATTGAGTTATACATCATCTGTTGGAGACAGAGTTACTTTAGCCACTTCATGCTTGAACCAAAAAGCTAACACAGTATTGTAGGTTTTAAAAGTAACAGTTTCACTTTGAACTGTAATCGTATTGAAAATAGCTAAATTTATTCTCCTTCCCTACATTAAGTATGAATAATTGCTTTTTTATGTTGCAGTCAGATGATGTGCTCTGATTCCATCTAAGACATACGAGTTGAATTTTTCATTGTTGCTCCAGCTGTTTTGTGAAGTAGAACTTCACTTTTTTAGGGTTTCCCCCCCGTCTTTCACAGGAATGTCCAATGGAAGATGCTCCTCCCCTCTGCACAGAGATGTGCGAGGGGAGAGGAGGGGTGAGGAGCCATGAGGGATAAGAAAGGGGAGAAAGAAGAGTGTTGAAAGGGAGAAGGAGGGAGCCAGGAGGAGGTGTGCGCTCTAGACAGATGCAGCTCGAAACCAGCAGGCTGCTTTAAAACCTCCAGCTCTCAGTGTTTTCTTCCTCTGCCTGTCCTGACTCCCGCAAGAGAGAAGGAAGCTCTTCAGACTTCCTCAGACTCGTCTCTTTCATGTCCACATCTTTTTAAAGTCAGGAGACAGACGTCTTTCTGCATCTGCAGGTCAGATGTTGAGTTATTTTCGCAGCTAGTTTGAGATTCACAGCTTTTCCTGGAGTACATCTGCTCCGCTCTGTCCTTTCAGTTTGAAGAAATGAGGTCTGAGCTGCTGGTCGTCTGGGTCGGGGCCACCCTTTGCTGTGCTCTGATCTGTGCTGAAGAACATGTGGAGGAGAAGCAGCTTTCCACTGACCGGGCCGGGATGAGAGAAGCCAGAGGACTGGTCAAACATAGGAGACTAGAGGACACTGAGGATGAGCCAGCTGAAGTTAAAGAAGAGGAAAAGGCAAAACCAAAGAAAAAGAAAACACCTGAGGAAATCGAAGCAGGTAAGTATAGGATCCTGCAAACAATTTGCAAACTGTGAAGAGGGGGGATATTCTAGACCTTTTCCTGGCCTCTGCTGCTGCTGCTCGCCTCCAGCGAGTCCAGAGATTTCTTCTGCTCAGTCAGTTTTCTGATTTCTGTTTTCCAAAGCCAGAGCAGCAGCAGAGGAGCTGGGGGGAGTTTTGTTTTGATGAAAAGGATCAGTGATTCAGAGATGACAGGGCAGAAGCTCGCTGTGATTCGATGTGTGGTCCAACGTCTCTCCGGCAGTCTGTCTCACCGCAGTGATCTGCTTTCTGTGCCAGGAGCATGAGGGCGCTTGCATGGTAAAGGTTTTAGGAGCTTGTTCGGGAGAAAATGAGCCTCTGTAGTGAGAGAGCCCATCTGTGGAAAAAACACAAAGCACGAGCAACAGCAGGAAAAGTTTCCACTACAGTTTTCCATAAGTGAGCAGAGAGGATTTATGAGAGGTACTGCTAATGTAAAAGAACTCATGTCCTGACTTTCCACTGCATGAAGCAAAAACTGCAGCTCTGACAGTCTGGGAGACCTTGATTACATAAAAATCCACAAGAAAAGGCAACAAACAACTAATAAAATTACATCTGTCATGCTTTGTAGAGCAAAAACACAAGAGAACCAAGATGCTTGTGTGAAAACTGTTGCTGTTCCTGTGCACTGATGTTTGGCTTGTCAACAACAACTGGATGGACTGATTTGGCTGAAGGTTTTGGCCACAATGCTGTTATTGACTTGCTGCTTCTCAGTAAAGCTCGAGCCTTATTTGATCCAGATGGTTTATATTTTTTGATAAAAGTCAGGTTAATAATCTACTCACAGCAAGAGAAAGGTCAGTGCATGCTTTCAGGCATTTTTATTCGTCACATTAGTTTAATTCAAAATAGTTTACCAAGATTAAAGGTTTTTGCTGACTTGCATATCCTAGGCAAGACAACAAATTAAATCTAGTAGTGCACTGAAATGCAAAGGAGCATAATCCCAAGCATGATAAAAAGCAACCATGTAAATTCTGATGTTTGAAGTGTCCACTATCAAACAGAAGACCCTATCAGTCACTTGTATCAAATCACATTTGAAGCTGAGTTCGGGATCACTGTCCAGAAATGTCAGACAGATGGCCTCACATTTGAACACACAGAGCAGTTTATGGTTGCCTCAGTGGCGAGGAGCTGCCTGGAACTTATGGCTCCAAAACAAGCTCAAATCATCACCTTTCAACCTCCGTGCTTGACATCCACATTCGATGACCCTTCAGGCTTGTGTGTCTGACAAAACAGAACAAGATGTGCTTTAGTTTGGATGTGGAGCATAAATCAAATAACTTTCTTATCAATAACAGCCCATTTTTCATTGGACCTTTCTACATGCTGTTTTCTGTTAAATAGGGGGGGGGGGGTAAAATGGTACATTCATTTTTATTTCACACAATGTCTGAACCTAATAAAAACATGTTATCAAAAGATTAATAAAATAAATACCGAAAACCCTTAGAAAGCAATGTAAAGTGTCTACATTGCACATATACAGTAACTAGCAGGTTGTCAATGAGTGACTGGTGTGTTTAAGCACAGGTGGCGCATTAGGACGACAAGCAGCTCTCTGTGCCCACGTTCAAGTCTGATGATAGTTGTAATGCAGCTGGATTAAAAACTGAGAGCCTTTTGAAGAGCTCTTCTCTGTAATACTCCCTGTGCCACTTTGTTAAACCTCCTGTTTAATACTTTCAAGTTTATACCCCAGTATATCATCAGACTCTGGAGTGGGTGGAACCAAATTTCAGCTCAGCTCAGCACAGCTTGAGTCCAGAGGCTCTGAGGTTAGCGTTTACTTAGGCAGATAAGACATTTTCTGTTAACTCAGTCTAGTTTAAGTCATTATTGTCTGCTTGATTTCCAGTTTTGTTTGCAATTTCAGTCAGCAGTTTGGATTTCACCTGATTCCAGTACCAGGTTTTGTTTTAACAAATCAGTGGGAGTTGTGTGGAGTCAGCTTTCAGTTCATGGGTTGAATAATTTATTTAAGTGCTCGCAAAATTAAAATTAATTTGTCAACTTCATTCTATTCAGAGACATTTTTTTTCCCCTTTGGGGGTGGGCGTAGAAGGGTCTTCTGAAACACACCCAGGACAAAATGCTTCAACCTTGTGTAGCAGTTTTCCATATTTTTCAAGCATGCGTTTTATGTTTTGTTTAGTTTTGTACAGGATTTTGGCTGTTGCATTTAATCAGTCTCTGAGCTGTCAACACATAGAAGCTGGTAGCAATTACAGTAAGTACACTGTAGTAAAGTCACTCCCAGAGCCGTGTAAAGTGTTTTGTTCCAGGGAAGCACCAATGCTCCAAAGACAAACAGCTTTATGTATTTTACAAGTATTTAATGTTGACAGAAACTAAAAAAAAAAAAGGACTGTCACTTATTGTTCTGATTTTAAGGACAATTCAAAGCAGGCCTTCCTCCTGTAGTAGCCTTCATGTTGCTGGAGACCTAACAAAGCAGCTCTCTAAAATAACCACCCTTAATGATTTTGTGTATTGCATTAACACCATTTGGTCAAATGGAAGCAAGTCATCCTCAGTGTCATTTGTTTAACCTGCCAAAAGAGCACTGTGTGATGCTAAGAGTGAAAATAGGCTGAATTTGCTCTAATGGTCATTTATTTCATTGTATTTTATTTATTGATATCTTGGGTTGGACTTAAATTTTTGCAAATAGAACAAACATCTTGCAAATGTGTCTGTTGATAGTTAATTTTAAACATGCACTAATGTCTACACTCAAAACAAAATTATCAGTACACAGTTGACCAAAGAGTTACAAAATACTATCAACTGTCCATATAGTTTAAAAGTGATCAATTTTACAGCTTTTACTGTGCAATCAGAGAAAAGTTTTAACATCATTGTATCTGTTCACCCTTCAATTTTCTGCTGAATAGGCTTGAAGCTTGGCTCTACAGGTGCTGGTCATAAAATTAGAATATCATAAAAAAGTAGATTGATTTCAGTAATTCCATTTAAAAAGTGAAACTTGTATATTATATTCATACATTACATACAAACTCATATATTTCAAATGTTTATTTCATTTAATTTTGA
>NC_051443.1:7994403-7997432 GCF_001649575.2 Kryptolebias marmoratus
AATCATCAAAATTAAACGAAATAAACATTTGAAATATATGAGTTTGTATGTAATGTATGAATATAATATACAAGTTTCACTTTTTAAATGGAATTACTGAAATCAATCTACTTTTTCATGATATTCTAATTTTATGACCAGCACCTGTATTTTCTCTACTGTGACCTATATACACCTGTTTCAGGTTGGTTACAGTTGCATGTCTCAAGTTTGAGTTTGCTTGTTGTCAGTTCTGGTTCTTATATCTTTTTTAACTATTTAATGCCGGAAGAACACAGAAAATCATTTTTTAGTACCATTTCGTAAGTCCTCATCTAGACTAGACTAATGTCTAGCCAAATGAGGTCCTGTTGTGTATCGTTTCTCAGGCTTTTAAAACAACTTTCTCAAAAATGGCATACCAATGTGAAAGCGACATTAGCTAATATTAAACCTCTACATTTTTGCCACATCCTAACAAAGTCCGTGTTGTTACGTGAATGTATGTGTGCTGAGCACAGACCGACTGAAATGGACATTGTATATGAGGATGATGATGATGATGATGATGATGATGATGCTCAGGCAGCAAATGTATCAGTTTGCTTGGAGCTGAGTAAACTATTAGACAGAACATCACTTCAACAATCACCAGACTATTCCTTTAAACTTGTCTGAAAATATATAACATTGATTTTAAATTCAATCTAATTCCAATATTTTTTATTGTTCCATTAACAATTATTAGAATTAAAGATTCAAATGTAGAAATATTTGTAAGACAGATAAAACGCAAATATTCAAAGTGTCCATTGTGTTGGCTGGTGTTCAGTCAGTCGCTTTGCTGTCATGTACTTACTTTAACATTAACGCACACAGAAAATTGACTTTCATATGTTCATCTTATTCTCATGATTTCTTTTTGCAGCTCTGTCTGAACCCAGATAGCTGTCTTTCACACTGCCACAGAAGTAGGCCAGATCTGGACCTAAGCCAAAACAAGCTAAGCCAGATGTAATTTCACTCAATATTAAGCATGGGAGAAACTTACCACTGGGCACAGGAATGGAAAACAAGCCTCCTGTCATTGTCATTTTGTGGTTGCTGTTCTTCAAAGTGGCGCTTCAATTCAGCAGATTCATCCAAGTTTATGTGTTACAGCAGTTTCTGTCTGGAATTCAGTTTGAACTTGTTTTATTCGTGTAGTTTTATGGTCGCAGTAAAAACATTGGACAGAGACCACAAAGAAAGCTGAAGACATCAGCCCTTTAGGCACTTTAATAAATATGTGTAAAAAAGCTGCACAAACATTTTTTAACCATGTATAGTACACACACACACACTGGTTTTCATTATTTAATCATTTCTACGCTTTTCTGAAGCAAGGGCAAAGAAGGCAGCGGAAAAAGAGGCCAAAGCAAAGAAGCAGAAGGCACCAAAGCCTACTAAGAAGCCAAAACCACCAAAACCCACCAAGAAACCAAAACCACCAAAGCCAATAAAGAAGCCAAAGGTGCCAAAACCCACAAAAAAAAACAAAACTACAACCACAATGCAGCCGGACATGCAACCGCCTTCTGTGGAGGAAACGGAGAAAGCATGGATTGAGCTTGGCCCCGACACATGTAAGTTCATTTTAGATTTAGAGTTTAAATGAATCTATTTGCACTTGTTTTGTTCTTAATCTGTCTATCTGTTTGGTTTTATGAGATAAAGAGTTAAATCCATTTTTCAGGGGATCAACTTGTGACCCCAAAGCCAGACCTGACCCTAATAGAGCCTGTAGAGCCAGACCTGACTGTAATGGAGCCTGTAGAGCCAGGGCTGACTTTTGAGGAGCCTGTAGAGCCGGGCCTGGGTAAGACTCCAATAAAAGACTTACTGTAACTGGTTTTATAGCTTATTCAATAAAAGGCTCAGCATTGCCTGAAAGAATCCATATCATCTTTCTCCTTGCATGCCAAAGTTTTAAACAAAGATCTTGTGCAATCTGTTACCCATCAGAGTGTGGGTTGTGGATAACTTTCATCGACTAACACACCAAATTGAGCTGTAAAATTGAGTTATGAGTTATAAAACTGAGTTTTAGCCATTTATGTGTTTGCGAAGGTCAACCAGCTGTGGTGTCCATCTTGAATCAGATTGACTCCCCAAAGTCTTGAGTGTTTTTTTGTTCGCCTGATAGGCGTTGCTGCTGGAACTCTGCTTGTTTATAATGTTGGTGGAGGTTTACTCCAAATGAAAGGCTCAGTTAAAGTGCTAAACTCATTATCATCAACTACTGGTTGTGGGTGGGGTCATTTCCAGCCCACAGTGAGGCTCTTCTGGCACACGGGGAGGGGATATTGAGTAGTGGGTGTTCAGATTCATCACAGCTCTGTTTTTCCGAGTAGATTCTGAATTTGAGGCTCACATACAGAAGGCTTATCTTTCTGCTTTCCACAAACATTTTACATACATACAGTACATACATGTTATTGATCCCAATAGAAATTAATCAAATCCACTGCTTCTACAGTAAAAACATAACAGACTAAAACACAACACTAAAACCATAATACTCAGTAACATACAATAGCAGACACCCATCATAAAAG
This sequence comes from Kryptolebias marmoratus, assembly GCF_001649575.2. Lineage (NCBI taxonomy): Eukaryota > Metazoa > Chordata > Actinopteri > Cyprinodontiformes > Rivulidae > Kryptolebias > Kryptolebias marmoratus. The sequence goes on from NC_051443.1 coordinate 7,996,980, forward strand.
TTGTAAATATTAAAAGGCAGAAAAGCTACAAAGATCATAAAAAGCCAGTGAAAAGTGTCATAAGGGGGGGGAGACTGAGGCGAACCCAGAGCGCAGACTCATGTTTTTAAAATAAAACTAATTTATTAAAGTAAAATATAACCAAAACAAAAGGCTGACGTGGCAGCAGAAACTAACAATAACAAAATCCAGAACCAAGGCAAGGCAATGAACAAAGAGACAACAAGCATGACAAAACGGAATGACCCAGTGATAAGTGACAAAACAGAGACCGGTTATAAAGACAGAGGGAAGATGATTATGGGATGCAGCTGTGGACTGAACGAGGAGCAGGTGAGGTGGGCGTGGCAGGCATGGGTGGAAAAATACTGGGGAGGTGAATGGTGACGAGGCATGAAATCCAAAACAGCATGAACAAGAAACAAACAAAGAACCAAAACCCAAAAACACTTA
>NC_051443.1:7998811-8013500 GCF_001649575.2 Kryptolebias marmoratus
TGTCAAAAACAGGGCAGAGGACCCAGAATCTCAGCCAGACACAGTGTGACTACAAATATTTATTGAGACGAAAAAGGCAGGGGCTCAGGAACATGAACCGGAAACCACTGAGGAAAGAGAGAATGGTTAGTGGCTGGAGAGAACCTTTGAGAAGGTGCAGAAGCTCAGAGCAAAAGCCACTAACCTTCTCAGAGTCCGTGTGGAAACAGGACCAGGGACAGGTTCCACTTAATCCTGGCGCACTTTGCGACCGGGGACGGCAGTTCTTCAAAAGGAAAGTCCAGGACGGGCAGAGTCGTTACCAGGAGGTCAGTACTGACGCAAATCAGAGGGCTAGACAAAACTCAGAGGTCAGGGCACAGACAAAGGTTCGGACACGTGAAGTCAGACTCAGGCAAACAGATCCAAGGGGCGAGGCAGGAGGCAGTAGTCGAGGGACAGAAACAGGGTCGTAATCCAGAAAACAGAGGTATCCAAAAGGGCTAGGCGAGGCAGAGAAATCCGTGAGACAAAACGTGGTCATAACAAAGTCAGGCAAAGAAAGAATGCTGGATATTTACTCACACTGTGGCTTTCAAAAAATCTGGCACTGTCTGCCTGCCAGGGAGCTGAATATAACTGCTACTGAACAGGTGAGTGGCTTGATGCTGATTGAGTGTGGAATGGCAGGGGACAGGTGAAACAGATGAACTTGAATGCAGGCATGGTGAGCAGGGAAAGGAGACAGCAGGCAGACACGCCAGAATCATAACAGTATTATTGTCTCTGTTGTCAGGATTCAGTCCAGGCCAAGAGAATTGTGTTTTATTTTTTGAAGTTTGGGCTTCTCAAATTATTTCTTTCTTTTATGTAACTTTGTCTATGTGCTTCATGCAAGAATCAAAGTGGAATAAAGCAACACTGTGTAAACTTATATTTTTATCTGTTTCAGAGGAAACCACTGTCCCTTACGCAGGTCCCTGGTATGAAGACTATGACTACACTGATTGTATGTCTGTTTCCTGTCAACAACTGAACTGACATTATTAACAAGTCTTCACTGTGGCAGTCAGATGAGTTACTTTGTCTGTCTTTCACAGTGGCATTTAAGAAACAAGAAGAAGAGGAGGAACGAGCTCGAAAAGAGAAGGCAGAGAAAGGTTGAAAATATTTGCTTCTGTGACTGAGGAGAAAATGTGAATGGTTATATAAACCTCGAACAGCAGAGGGGTGTTGTTTCTGATAGAGGCAGAACGAGAGGTCACCGAGAGGACTAGTTTGCCAAATGAGTCATGTAAAACATTTTAATCTCAGTGTTTCCAATAAAACAGACAGAAATCTTCCCAGAATTACAGTTAAAAAGAGAATAAAGTGACCTACGTTTAAAAGAAAGGAGGAGAGAAGCATGGAAACGAGTGAGCACATAGACAGTTTTTAGTGTATTGGTGGCTGGTGACCAAGGTCCATGTGCTAACACGTTTTGACACATTGTTTTTCTCGTTACCTAAAAGCTGAGCGGCTGAAGAAGAAGTGGGAGGAGGAAGAAGAGGAGAGACTAAAGCAGACTGCAGTAGTAGCTCAGCCAAAAAGTAGGAGATTTTTCTGCCTTAAATTCTGAGGTCTTCTAACATTACTACACTAATTGTTTCAGCATAATTTTGGGACATTATGCAAACACATCCCCTTTGTGCTTGCACGGTTCTTCCTCACAGACTGTCCTCCTCTGGGCTTGGAGTCTCACCGGGTGGAAGACGACCAGCTTCTGGCTTCCTCTCAGTCTCACCATGGCTTTTCAGCTCAGAGGGGGCGTCTCAACATGCAGGTACTCCTTATAAGGCATCAAACACATTACCTCACAGTAGGGCTACAAAACTGAGATAACTCTTCACACTAGGCAGCCATCATATCTAAATTACTACACAGTATAGTGGGGGAAAATACTTTGTATTATTTGATCCCCAGCTGATTCTGTAGGTTTGATCATTTACAAAGACATGAACAGTCTCTAAACTGTTTTATAGTGTCATTTTATTGAAGAAAGACAGAATATCAACAAAAAAATCCAAAAGCAAAACAGATTCCATGAAAGTTGCAAAATGATTCCCATGTCACTGAGCAAAATATAGACTGAAACTTTAAACAACATTGTTTAGTTATTGGGGGAGGAATCATTATTAGCAGAAGGTAATATTGGTAAGATTTCAACAGAGCAAGGACTTTGGCTCCCATAGATTGGTTATATGCCAATGTGCCCACAGATTACAATCACTTCATCAGTCAATTAGTCAGTCAGTCTCTAAGCCAATCAATAAATAAAATCAGTTAATCAATTTTAAACTCTGCTGACTTCAGCTCATTGTGTATATAAAGCACACCTGTCCCTAAAATCAAGTTCTTCTGTTCCAACTTCTCCACCATCATGGGCGAGACCAAAGAGCTGTCCAAGGGCATCAGGGATGAGATAGTAGATCTGTCCAAGGCTGGAAAGTGCTACAAGGCAATGGAAATTAAAGAAATATAAAATGACCACCAGCTGCCTTTGGTCTGGAGCGCCATGCAAGATCTTGCCTCATGGGGTGAGGATGAGAAAGATGAGGGATCAGCTCACAACTACTTAGGGGGAGCTTGTTAACAATTTGAAGGCAGCTGGGACCATGGTCACCAAGAACATCATTGGTAACACACAACAATGTGCACACCTGCTCAACAAGACACAAATACAGGCCTGTCTTAAGTCTGTCAGAAAACATCTAAAGGATTCAGGCAGGGCTTGGGAGAAAATGTTGTGGTCAGGCGAGACCAAAATCAGTCTGTTTGACTTTGACTTCATCTGTCTTGTTTGGAGGAAGAGAAATGCTGCCTATGACCTGAAACATACAATCCCTACAGCCCAGCATGGAGGTGGAAACATTATGCTTTGGGGCTATTTTTCTGCAAAAGGGGCAAGATGACTTTACTGCATTGAGGCACCATGCACTGTAAAACTGTATGAGAAGCTTCTTCTCTCAGCCAGAACAATCAAGATTGGTCTTGAATGGCAATGACCCAAAATATACCACCAAGGCAACAAAAGAGTGGCATATTTTGATCATGAAGTGGTCTAGCCAGTCTCCAGACCTCAGACTTAGAAAAATCTGTGAAGGGAGCTGAAGCTTCAAGTTGTCAAGTGGCAGCCAAGAAACTTAAAGGATTTAGAGAGTTCCTGTAAAGAGGAGTGGGCCAAACTTTTCCTGAGATCTGTCTAAACCTGGTGACCAACTACAGAAAACATCTTACTGATGTGCTTGCCAACAACAATTTATCCACTAAAAACTGAATCATGTTTTGGTTGGGGATCAAATACCTGTTTTGCTCAATGACATGGAAATCAATTTATGCGATTTTTCTAAATTTTTATTTGATATTATCTTTCTCTGCATTAAAATGAAACTACCAAAACAAAACCAGACACCTTCCTCGCTGTCCTGGATAAAAAATATTATAATCTGCTCTACAGAAAATATAGCTCTTGAACACTCATACTGACAGGATATAAACCTGTAAATTGGATGAAGTAAAAATGGGAAGAGCACTAAAGGCATAACTAAGCAAGTATTAATTTCCAAATATGGAATGTAAAATCTGTGTGCAGAGCTCGGAGAATGAGGACGACCTGTATGGTGGTGCATGGTGTGCAGAGCCCGAAGAAAAGGACCACTGGTTTCAGGTTGATGCTCACCGAGAGGTGGAGTTCAGTGGTGTTATCACTCAGGGAAGGAATTCAGAGCAACAGTGAGTTCCATTAAATCTTCACTTCATGAGAGCTTTTCACAGAAACAAACAGAGTTTAATTTTGATCAGACTGATGAGCCAGGGGCTAATCATGGGGGGGACTAAAGCAGAACAATGACATCTTAAACCAGCTCCAGTCACAGAAACATCACAGTGGTCCACGCCATTTTGAATACCATTATACTGTTGTCATTTTAACATTACACCAGTGTTGTCCAATCCTGGCCCTGGAGGGCCATTAACCTGCATGTTTTAGATGTGTTCTTGCTTTAAAACACCTGGTATAAATGAATGACTTGTGGTTCTGCAGAAGCCTGTTATTCACTCACTTTTTTTAAATCAGGTGTGTCAAAGCAGAGACACATATAAAATATGTAGGACGGTGGCCCTCCAGCACCAGGATTGGACACTAATGCATCATGCAATCATTCCAGCCGAAATATCTAATATTACTGTATGTTCCTGCCAAAAGTGAACCAGGCCACACCGGGATGAAGTAACACAACTGCTGATATTTGTGTTCACAGATAACCGTAGGATTCTATGTAAAGAATAGGTATTGCAAACCTGATAAAATTTGTGGTCCAATTTTTTTTTTTTTTGTAAAACTTGAAAACTTTTCTGTAAAAGTTAAAAACACTGTACCACTTTACTTTTACTAATGCTACAGTCACAAACACAGAGAAATGAGTTAACCCGTCATCTGTGTTACAGCTCCATGTAGCAGGTAGCTACCAGCAGCTCCTCTCTGTCTGTTGAAGTGCATGTAGCTGATTCCAGGTTCACTAATGCTTTAGACTCCCAGAAAGATCCAAACTGTTTAAAAGCCTCATCTTTTCAGGAAAACAGACAGTGGCTTCTTTTGTTAATTTGTCACAATAAATACGACAGGTAGCATCTCACTGGGCTGCGACTTGTTGGTGATGCATTTATTGTGAGAAAAAAGGCGAATTTCCTGTTGCAGTCTCATTGAATACTTGGTATTTGTGACCAGCAAGCCGTGTAGTCACGTTTTCAACAGCAAGTTTTTAAAAATCACGGCTTACTTTTGTGTCAACAGCTTTTAAAACTGAATTAAAGGCTGTGCACATTATTTCATTGCACACCTCTACCCACAACATACCTGCTTCTGCCCACTTTGTACTCAGTTTGGCAGCAGCTACCACATTTATATTTGAATCTACTGGAAAATGGCAAATTAGGACCAGTTTTTAAATATGTATTATTCATCGACACTGTGGTGTTTAGACCTGTACATTTGGCGCTGTGGCCTCAGATGTTTTCTGTCCTAGGAGAGCCCCCCCTGCAGGTGACAAAACACAGCTCTAGTACTCTGAAATTTATGGAAACTAAATTGGGAAGAGTTTGAGATGCCTGCAACAACTCTGTGACCGCTTTAAAGAAAATTCATAGCACAGATTTTTTTTGAACATCTTCAAAAACTCAAGCAATAGGACTCAAGCCTCTGTGACTCACGTGAGAAAATTGAGAATTACCCACAAACGTTTTGAGACGTTCTGAAGACTCCCTCATAAATGCCATTCGCCAACCAGTCGCCAACAGTTGAGATTCCCCTAATTTGAGCTTGCTTTACTTTATCTTGTAAGAAAACATGAAAAAGAGAAGGCTTTTTACTGTAACAGATTCTCACAGGAGGTCAGGATCTGTTATCCTGAGATGAGAATTCAAACAATTTGGATTCATGAGATTCTGGACAAAGAGTGGACTGGAAATCAGGTACATGCATCCTAACAAGCTTTTCATAGCTTCAGTGCTGCATGACGTCACAGTGCCCATTCCAAATTGCCTCTTAATATTTGTACAAGAAATAAGCAGTGCTGATATCAGTGAATGACCCACTAAATTATTAAATAAATTGTTAATAAACATTTAAAACTACATAAGGGACATGATGTTACTGGTAGAAGAGGCCTCTTGGGCCAGTGCGAATGAGCTAATGACTGACATTTACATTTCAGTGAGGATTTCGTGTCGTCCTACTTTGTGGCCTTCAGTAACGACAGCCGTGACTGGACAGTGCTGCATGACGGCTACGCTGAATGGGTCAGTAGCGACTGAACAAAAAGCATGGCAAAAATAAATCCCAGTTTACATGTATCCCCTCTGTGGTCCTGTCCTGCAGTTGTTCTATGGGAACGTGGATAAGGACACGCCGGTGATGAGTCAGTTTGCCGGCCCTGTGGTGGCTCGTTACATCCGCATCCTGCCTCAGAGCTGGAACGGCAGCCTGTGTCTGAGAGCTGAGGTCCTGGCCTGCCAGCTGCCCAGTCAGTATCAGAGAAAACATCATCAGTGCAACACAAACCACTTTTTTTACTCTCTTTCAGGAGGAAATCTTATATCAGCGCCTCTGGTCACACCTTGTCAAATGCTAATATTAGAAGCAAATCTTCTGTCTAGAACAAAAACAATAAACTGATACTTAATGACATAATTTTGTTTTATAAATGCTGCCTACTGGTAAAACAGGCTTACAATTTGTAAATTTCTGTAAGTTTTTGATGAACATAAACTCAGCAACTCTCTGATTTTTGGATATTTTTCAGGCAAAAGTATGAAAGGCGCATTTTATACTCTGTACAGTCAGTTATTAGAGGAGACATTGCATATGCAATGAAACATCCTTATTACTACTCAGCCAGTAATCGGCTGTTTCCATTACAATTTTTGCTCCTCTCCCTGCAGCTCTGGAAAAAGCCATTAAAAAACAAACATCACAGTGTGCAGTTTTATCCGGAATAGTGTGCTTACACTTTTAGTAGCTGTACATTGCACAGCTTAGACAAACTTTGGCCTTTTTTCAGCTTTATAGCTCTTACTTTACAGGAGAAATATCATTTAAACAGGTGAAAGTTGGACTTCTGAATTGACACTTTGTCGAACTCTTCTTTACTGCAGGTCCAGCTGCAAGTGTTTTGGGGTTTGTCTCCAGCAGCTTTGAACATCTAGAGACTGAAAGTTTTGCCCATTCTTCTTTGTAAATCAGCTCAAGATCAGTCAGATTGAATGGAGAGCATCTGAAAGTCTTGCTACAGGTTCTCTGTTGGATTTAGGTCTAAACTTTGGTCCATTCTAACACATGAATATGCTTTAATCTAAACCATTCCATCGTAGCTCTGGTTGGACGTTTCGGGCCGTTGTCCTCCTGGAAGGTGAATCTCTGCCTCTGTCTCAAGTCTTTTTCAGCCTCTAACAGATTTTCTTCCAGAATTACTTTGTATTTGGTCTATCCAAATTCCCATCAACTCTGTTTATGCTGGGGAAAAGCATCCCCTCAGCATGATGCTGCCACCACCGTGTATCACAGTGGGGATGGTGTGCTCAGGGTGATGTGCAGTGTTAGTTTTCCACCACACATTTTACATTTAGGCCAAATAGTTCAATCATTGTCTTCCACATGTTTGCTGTGTCCCCTACATGGCTTGAGACAAACAGGACTTTTTCTGTCTTTTTTTTTTAACAACGGCTTTCTTTTTGCCACTTTCAATATGGCCAGATTTTTTGGAGTACACGACAAACAACTGTCCAGTAAAAAGAAATTGGGTATCAAAGTAAAGGGAGCTGAATACAAATGCTGGCTTTACTTTCCAGATTTTTATTTGTAAAAGATTTTGAAAACCATGCATCATTGACCTTCTACTTCCCAGTTGTTCAACAATTTAGCCACAACTAACAAGCCAAGTTCCATGGAGCACTGGTAAAGAGTTTTGTTTTTTTGTTTTTTGACTTAGAGTCAGACTCATTCCAAACAGCGGTATGTCACCCTTCTCTGGAAGGAAAAGCGCTGCTGTTTGCCAAACTAGGACTCTAAATGGTTTCACCCAGCAGTTGTGATACATAACAGTCTATTTTCCAAAATAAACCTCACAACCTCAGAGGTAAAACGTGTCAGCCTCGGGTCTTTTAACTATCATTTAAAAGCAATGCCTTTAGAATGGATAAACATTTATATTAACATCTTAACTCAATATCCAAAAAGAGAAAGCTTTGGAAAGCAAATCCTCAACTTACTGCAGATGTAGCCACACTTCTACTGATACACAGAGAGAAGGGAAAAAAATCCTTTTTACATTGTGTTGCTTCTTACAGGCAGCTATCACAGTGAAAATGAGGTCAGTTCTTCGGATGACCTGGACTTCAAACATCACAACTACAAGGACATGAGACAGGTTTGTTTAAAAGTAAAAAAAAAAAAAAAGATCAAATTGTTTCATCCGATCACTAAGCCAACAAATAATGGAGTCATATCTCCAAATTTCAGATGATGAAGGTGATTAATGAGGAGTGTCCCAACATCACCAGGATCTACAATATTGGTAAAAGCTCACAAGGCCTGAAAATGTACGCCATGGAGATCTCTGATAACCCGGGCGAACATGAAACAGGTGGGAATTTGTTCTTAAAACTTCCTGATTGTGACAGTATTGCAGAAATTGCAAACTTTTAGCTTAACAAAGAAACCACAAATCCAAAAGTCAAATTGTGTTTTTAGTTTACAAACTGGAGAAAGTCTGGTCAGCACACTGACCGACTTCACATTTTTGTTCACATCTAAGCTAATATCTGTGTATTGTCATTAGGTGAGCCTGAATTTCGCTACACAGCTGGTCTCCATGGCAACGAGGCCCTGGGTCGAGAGCTTCTCCTGCTGCTGATGCAGTTCTTGTGCAAAGAATATAATGATGAAAACCCGAGAGTGCGCCGCCTGGTGGACGGAGTGAGGATTCACTTAGTGCCGTCATTGAATCCTGATGCGTATGAGCTGGCCTACGAGATGGTACAGTGAATTTTCAGAACAGAGTTACATATGTGCTGAATAACATTTGGATTTCTGCTAGATTTTGTGTTAAAAAAGGCAATTTTAGGCCCACCTGGCACATTTTTCTGATAAGCTCAACTCCTGAGCAAGTGATTCGGCAACCAAGTGTTTTTATGACAGAAAAGTTGCTTGAAAAGAGCAACTCTTTGAGGTACGGTGCATTCATGAAGATGAACTGACCCAAGAAAGGAAGTTGTAGAGTTTCCTCTGCTGCACTAAAGTTTAAGGTAAAATTTGACAAATTAAAGTTAATACCTTTTAAATCCATCTATCCATTCAGTTTCTTCTCCTTATCCATTGGGTTGTAGAGGCAACAGGTTCAGGAGGAAATCAGGAGAAATCAGGAGGGGTATCCAAGGTGTTCCCAGGCCAGAAGGGCTATATAATTCCTCTCTGCCTCCACCTAGGGCAAAGTTTCATCCCTGATCAAAATGTTCCACTTATTTCCAGTTAACAACCATGGCTTCAGACTTAGAGGAGCTAAGTCCCTTTCCAGCTGCTGCACACTCAGCTGTGAACAAATGAATTTTTGAAAATGATCCCTGATTATTCTGACTGATCTTTATAATTAGGCAGACAGTATCACTTCCTGCTACTTTAGCACAACTAAGGAGATTCCTCAGGGCTTGATCCTAAGACCCCTTATATGTTTTATTGACTATCTCTTCCAGTGTTCACTCGTATGCTGATGATATGCTGAACTACTGTACTAAATCTACAGCTAATTTCGCTCTGTCAGCTGCAAGAAGCTTCAAATATGGTTCAGCTTCACATTGTTTCCCCTTCTGTCCTGCAGGGCTCAGAGATGGGGAACTGGGCGCTGGGCCACTGGACTGTAGAAGGTTATGACATCTTCCAGAACTTTCCAGATCTCAACAGCATCTTGTGGGGAGCTGAAGATCGAGGCTGGGTGCCACGACTGGTGCCCAATCATCACATCCCCCTCCCAGAAAACTTCCTTAATGGTTCTGTGAGTTTGTTTAGTAACACCCAGGGTCAGATTTTTACATGTTAATTTTGTACAAATGCATTAGGTGCTTAGCATTTCTCTGCTTTTCACTTCTTTTAGCTTGCAGCGGAGACAAAAGCTATTATTTCCTGGATGGAGCGAAATCCATTTGTATTGGGGGCTAATTTGCAAGGAGGAGAAAAAATGGTTCTTTACCCTTTTGACATGCAGCGTCCACCCATTTCTGTAAGGCTCATTTAACAAAGGCTAAAATCCATGCACAAGATGATGCGAGTGGTTATACACTCAAAATATTTCTATAACGTACTGTATTTGTGTGCAAGTTGCCCGACAGCCGACGTTGGAGAGGTAATGCTGAGATGAGTGAGGAGACCTGGGCTCGGATTCAGCGGCAGAATGAAGGAGCTCTAAGGGAGACTCCAGATGACGCCATGTTTCGCTGGTTGGCGATGTCTTACGCCCATAGCCACCTGACCATGACAGAGACTTACAGAGGATCCTGCCACGGTGATGATGTCACCGGGGGCCAAGGCATCATTAACAGAGCCAGTTGGAAGCCTGTGGTCGGCAGTAAGCAACAGACATGATTGTGTGACTATGTTTTGATCGGTTTCATTTTTGTTCTGCTCATTCTTTCAGTTCTAAAATTCAGTTTCAGCTTTTTCACAAGATTTCAGCAGTCAAACATCACTCAGCATTCACACTGGATTTTTGCAGAAAATGCACTTTTTAAAGTTTATTTCCATCAGTAACTAGACTTCCAGGTTGTTTCATACAGACTTCAGTGCTATTATTATCCAATAACAGGGGCTGCAGTAGCTTTGTGGTCAGTGCCGTGGTCTTGTAATCCTGAGGCTGCAGCCCAGGTTTTGGCAGAAAGGGCATCCGGCGTAAAGCAATTGTCAAATCGTTCGTACAAGTTTGCTCACTGTGGCAACCCCTGAAGAAAGGGAACAACTGCCCAATGTTCAGAAATCTTTGGAGAAGGACAGAGACCAAAAGTTTTGAATGCTAAAGAAAAGAAAAAAACTTGTTAGGATGAGATTTACTAAAAAAAACAGCAAGTTTGGGTGTTTTACAAATACAAATATACGTTCCACTTTTCTTTAAAACTGGACAATCAAAAACACAGGTGCAGTGCATCCAATAACAAGGATCTAACAAAAGAAAGGCAGCCTTCCTCTGATGTTCTCAATCTTTCTCTTCCAAAGGTATGAACGACTTCAGCTACCTGCACACCAACTGCTTTGAGCTCTCCATTTTCCTCGGCTGTGACAAGTTTCCCCACGAAAGTGAGTTGCCTCTTGAGTGGGAGAACAACCGGGAATCTCTGCTGGCCTTCATGGAACAAGTAAGAACTGCTGTCCATAGTACTAGCAGGACCAATTTCTCTTTATATATCAGGATCTTAAAGATCATCTTTTTCTAAATACATCGTAAAACATAGTAAATGCAACCTTAAAATAAAGTTCTAGCGTTCCTTGAAGGAATGCATATCATCTGCTGGTTTTCAAGACAAAGTTCTAATGTAAGATCATCTTACATTGAGAAATGATAAAGTTATAGACTTTTGGTCAAACCTTTAAAATAACGTTATGTTATGTCTCACAACATTGCGAGGTGTTGCGTGATGCGTTAGCACTCAGAGTAAGTGTTGTGAATGACTCTCAGCTACTACCATACTAAGTTTCAGCTCAACATCCATGAAACTGACTACATTCTAGCCACGTTGTGTGTTTTAAGGTGAGTTAGCTCCAAAAGTTATTAAGTCATAGAGAACTCCATATAGCTAATAGCAAATTTAAAAAAAAGAAAATACGCAATCTGTTATTGCCAAGACTGTTAGTTTCATTAAAAATTGTCCATTGGTTCATGAGCTATTTTGGTCAAAGACAAACACACAGGCAAAACAGGCATGTTAATTTAATGCTCAGTCAAAATTCTGGAGAGATTCAAAGTGTTGTCTTTGCAGGTGCATCGAGGAATAAAAGGTGTGGTGAGAGACGTGGCAGGAAATCCACTGCCTAATGCCACCATTTCTGTGGAGGGAGTAAAGCATGATGTCAAAACTGGTATGATGTGGACATGAAATACACAACCCTGATTCTGAAAAAGTTGGGATGTTGTGTAAAATGTAAAGAAAAAAAATTTGATGATTTGCAAAGCTCATAAACTCGTAAAGTGGGTATAGGGCCCTGTTTACATCTGTGAAGCATCTCTTCTTCGTCAAAGAACAGAGGAGAACAGTTGGTGGAGGTTTTGGAGGGGAGTGTTGTCCCATTCTTGTCTGATGTAGGATTCTAGCTGATCACCAGTCCTGTTTTTTCTAAAGGTTTTTAGTTGGTAATAGACACTAATGCACTCCCATAGTATCAGAGAAGCAGAACTGTGTGCTGATAACAGGCTGGACGGTCCGTCTCTACTTTAGTACAGCAGATGTGGCAGAATTTCAGTTTTGATCTGTCTGAGCACAGAACGATTTTCCATTTTGCCTCAGTCCATTTTAACTGAGCTTTTGGTCCAGAGAAGACGGTGGAGTTTCTGGATGATGTTTACATTTGGTTTGTTTTTTGCATGTTGGAGCTTTAAGCAGCAATTGTGGAAGTCACAGTGAACTGTGTTTACAGACAGTGATCTGTAGAGGTGTTCCTGAGTCCATGCAGTGATGTCCAGAACAGAATCAGGCCTGTTTTTAATGCAGAGCTGACTGAGGACCTGAAGATCACAAACATCCAGAACTGACTTTCAGTCTCGTCCTTTGAGCTCAGAGATTTTTTCCAGATTCATGAAACAGGATATTATGAACTGTAGATGATGAAATATTCAGTCTTCTTAATTTTTTGTTGACTTTTCTGAAATGGTTCCCATATTTTTGCATTTTATTGTAGACAGGTGAACATCTTCCCATCTTCGCTTCTAAGAAATCCAGTCTCTTTAAAATGCTCTTTTTATACTCAGTCCTCTGACTGACCTGTTGCCCATTAACCTAGCTCAGCAGTTTTTTTATTCATACTACTTACTTTTATAGCTTTTTGTTGCCTCTGTCCTGTTGTTACCTCCGCTCTGCCAAGGATGTTATGTTTTTAGTAGTGTTGGTTGGTCGGTTTGTTTGTCTGTTAGCAAGACTACTTAAAAACTAAAGAACAGATTTTGATGACAATTTCAGGAAATAATGGGGTTGTCACAAGAAACTATTAAATTTCGGTGGTGATCCACATTACAGTTCAGGTCAAAGTATTTTTTAACAATGCTGTGGCCTTGGCAGAGGTTTGTGCTCTCCAAGTGCTTCTAGTTTTTAAGATGGGTTGTTGCCATCAAATTCAAAATTACCTATTTTTTTCCCTAAAAATGGAACAATTTCTTAGTTTATAGTTAGTTTTCTTAGTTTATAGTTCATTTGATGTTTACCATGTTTCACTGTGAATAAAATGTGTTTATGAAATTTGCAAATCATTGTGTTCTGTTTGAAATTACATTTTACACAACACCCCAACTTTTTCAAAAACAGAATTACATTTCTGTATTTATCTTGTCAGCATATTAGTTGTTTCAGTCTAACTAGTGAGCCCTCTCAACTGCTGATTATAGCTGCTGGCGGTGATTACTGGCGGCTGCTGAATCCAGGTGAGTACAGAGTGACCGCCAAAGCGGACGGCCACACGCCGCAGACACGACTCTGCATGGTGGGCTACGACACCGGAGCCACGCCCTGCAGCTTCACCTTAGCCAAATCCAACTGGGACCGCATCAAGCAAATCATGGCGCTCAACGGGAACAGGCCCATTCGACTCGTCACCAAGCCAAAGGTGGTGAAAACAACCGCGGCGAGCATCACAACGGGCACCAGCACCTCTGCGGGGATGGACAGTCATGCCATTGCTCAAAACGCAGAGCGACGCAGGCGGCTGAGGCTCCTGTATTTACGCAAACAGAAGATATTACGAGCCAGAGCCAGGGCCTCTACTACTACTACTACTACTACAACCACAACCACCACCACAACTACCACCAAACCCCCTGAAACTGAGAGAACCACCTCCTGGTACGACTCTTGGTTCCCTGTGGACAGCTGGACAGAGAACCCGTTTGACAGCATCAACCTGGACTCAGAGCCCACACAGGATTATCCTTTTAAATACAGTATTGACTGATTACCACACATCACTTTATTATTATTATTATCCATCTATCTATACACAAGTCCTCATTAACCACGTTGAAATGCACAAGCTTCATATAGTTTTCGCAACTTTTCGGACCGGAAGGGAGGCCTTTTTTTTTTTAGCAAGTTTGTAGAAGATACTGTAAATATTATTTTGATTTAAAAAAAAAACCTTAAACCCAGAAATGATCTGCTGAGCAGAGACTATGACACGTTTGATTGGCTCAACACATGCATTGTGTTCCAGTATGAACAGGATAAGATGACACATCTTCATGAAAAAAATTTGAACGTCAGCTGAATCTTTGTTTCTTTCACGGCTTCCCAGTGTTATTGCTGGCCTCAGTTTCTCATATTGTACTGCTGAGAATATTGGATTAAAATGAAGTTTTTTAAAATACCATAGTAATGTATTAATTTACACTCTAAACTCAGTCGGAGAATGGCAAATGGTAATGTGTGCAGTCATTTGACTCGGTCATGATTAAGCTTTTTAGTTCACTCTTGTAAGAATCAGCCAAAAAAAGTACTAATATATGGTGGTGAAATGTTGTACATCTTCAACAATTTAGTTTATGAAGATTGCTGGAGCTGGAAGTGGCTTTATTACTCTCAGTCAAAGCTGACCACCTGCGATCAAATCACCCAAGATGAATCTTAAATACAAGGTCTGAAGAGGGCCTGCCTTACAGAGGCTGGACGAAGGATGAGGTTCTATTTCATCCCTACTGACCGCCAGAGGGCGGTGCTGAAAGCACTGAATGTTCCCTTCGCGCATGCGCAGTTCGAGTAATAGTATCAACAGAGTCACCACTGTGACACATCGGATGATCAATCAGAGGCTATATAGCCTGACGTCATCCGAGGCTCTGTTCCTTTTTTCTTCTCGCATGCGGTTCGCTGCACATGGCATTGGCCTTTTCACCGTCGTTGGACGCCCGACTGCCTGTTGGCTGGAGTTGCGTTA
>NC_051443.1:8025708-8044306 GCF_001649575.2 Kryptolebias marmoratus
GATTGATCATCCGATGTGTCACAAGTGTGACTCTGTTGATACTATTACTCGAACTGCGCATGCGCGAAGGGAACATTCAGTGCTTTCAGCACCGCCCTCTGGCGGTCATCCGGGATTCATAGAACCGTAGTTACATACGTAACTTTCGTTTTATGGATATAGACAGAGGAGAATGTTAGAGACGGGAAGAGATGGAGGCTGATGGTCTGCTGTGGCGACCCCTAAAGGGAGCAGCCGAAAGAAGACGACTTTTTATAAAACACAATCATCAGGCCATATTTTTTTTTTATTAAAGACAAAAGAATATGATCTCAACAATGTATTGTACAAAAGTCATTCTGTTTTAAGGATTTGACTGAATCCAGGTTCATGCTGTTCTTTGTATTCTCTTCAGTTCATATAACTCAGTATCAATAGTCCGTTTAGTCTGTAATCCATCTAACTCCGTCGTCTTTATGATCCAGAGACCTCGCCTTCTATATGTGGACTAACAGTTAAACCCAAATCATATCATCTCTTTAACAGCGTCCAACATCGACACCATCCGGGCCTGATTCAGCAGAACCTGTTGTCCAGCAGCTATGACAAGGCTTTGGCTCCTTTCTTTTTCCGTCCCGTGTAACGGAAACTTTTCAGTGGGTTCCTTCCTGAGAAGCTCTTCTGCCGGAGACAAAATGAGGAATTTAATGAAAATCCAGAAGTCAATTAAATTCAGGTCTTTGTTAAATGTAAGAAACTTTGTTTAAATACACAATAAATATAAACAGACTGGAAAAGAGCACATTTTGACAGTTACATATGAACAGAATGCAACTTATATTTTTTATATTACTAATGTATTTATTAACCTGACAGAAAAATTAAGCATTGATAGGATTATTTGTTGATCAGTATTGAATCAGTAAACAGTTCCTTGAGTCCACCAAAAAATTTAAAAAAAGACTAACTTCGGTTTTTCTCATTCCAAATATATTTACTTAAATTCCTAAAATACAAAATGAGACTTTGAAATCAAAACTACACAGATAATGTTCCCACAAAACCATCGCATGTGTCAAACTATTATTTCACACTAATGCTTCTGTATCCGATACGGAGAAAATAAATATTTGATCCCATGCCAATTTTAAACAATATCAACTAGAAATCCTGAAAAAAATAAACTTTACATAAAAGTTACAACTTGATTTGCATACCATGAAGTGAAAAAAGTATTTGATCACCAAGCAAAGCATAACTTAGAAACCTTTGTTAGCAGCACAGCTGAGAGACGTTTCTTGTAGT
The DNA here is from genome assembly GCF_001649575.2 of Kryptolebias marmoratus. Lineage (NCBI taxonomy): Eukaryota > Metazoa > Chordata > Actinopteri > Cyprinodontiformes > Rivulidae > Kryptolebias > Kryptolebias marmoratus. Next base: position 8,026,993 of record NC_051443.1, read on the forward strand.
TGGTCACCAGGTTTGTAGGCATTTCAGGAGGGATTTTGGCCCACTCTTCTTTACAGAAACTCTCTACATCCTTTAGGTTTCTTGGCTGCTGCTTGGCAACTTGATGATTCAGCTTCCTCCACAGATTTCCTAAAGGACTGAGTGACCTTAGTGTGATTCTTCTTTAGCCAGTCTTTTGTTACCTTGATCGGGTGTTTCAAGTCCTCGTCCTGCTGGAAGACCCACACATCACCCATCTTCTGTGTTCTGACTAAGGGGAAAAGGTTCTTGTCTGAGATTTTATGGTAAGTGGCCCCAAGCATTGGCTCCTCAGTGTGGTGAGGTCATCTTATAACTCCCAAAGCCCCCAAAGCATAATGTTACCACCTCCGTGTTTGACTATGAGGATGTGTTTTTTGAGTTACACTCCGCATATCTCTTCTTCCAAACCTGTGGATTGAGCTGATGCCAGTGAGCTCAATTTTGTTTTTTTGACCACAGCACTTTTCTCCAGGCCTTCTCTGAATTAACTGGATGTTCAGTGGCAAACCTAAGGAGTGCCCTTTTAAGCAGGTGGGATACTGCGGGTACAGCAAGATTTCAATCCATTACAGCGTAGTGTGCTACCAGTGGTGCTCCTGGTGACCGTGGTTCCATTTTCAGATCATTAACAAGCTCTTTCCATGTAGCTGTGGTCTGATGCATAACTTTTCTCATAATCATCTTCACCTCATGAGGAAGATCAGAGCTCCAGGCTGAGTGTAGCTGATGGTCTTGTAGCCCATTCCCCCTTTAGACTGATCTGCTGTTTTGTCCCTGACTTCCTTTGACAGCTCGTTGGTCTTGCTCATTGTAGTAGAAATGTTAGAATGGGGAAAAAAGTGATTCTGTGTATAAGTGGGCTTTATACATATGAGTTGAAATCAGAGGTGACTGAAATCGATTGACTGGTTGACTGACTGATAATTTAGGTGTAATCTGTGTGCTACATGGGTATATAACCAATCTGTAGTAGTCAGAACTCTGTGTTGTAGGGGGTCAGTTTTTACACTCGACTTGCAAATCAATAATCATTTGATAATAATCATTTCCCTGCTGTGTGCGTGCAGATCAGAGAACTTCTCTCAGCATCTCTCTTTAACCCGAGTCTGACCTTAAAACTGCTTTTGACAACTCCCTCTGGTTTGGATTTGATCCACCGCCTCCTTTTGTTTGACAAAGGATTCACCACACCCCTCAGAGTCTTGGGAACTGCAAGGAATAAAAAGTGATGAGTTAGCATTTTCCAACACTTTTGCTCCTTGGTGAAAGTTTAACTGAATGGTTTTATTCTGAAAAAGACAGAAGATGACTTAAACTAAAAAAATATTGCCAACCTTTGCATGTATACAATTAATTGTACTTTAGTAGAAACCTAACTTCATAGCTTTTAGTTGTAACAGTATTTAATACGTCTACTTCCATTCCTAATTTACTGTGTGTTCATGTCTTACCGAGATACTCGGGTATGTTCCTCAGATGAGGCTTGACGACAGCAGGATGAAGGTCTTTGTCGTGCCTCAGCAGCTGGAAATCTCTGGGGTTGTCTTCAAAATACGTCTGTGTGACAGCAGAATCCTTCAGTCCGAACATATCCAAACAGTTTGGCTCTTTTGAGTTCTCACTGACCGGCTCTCACCTTGAGTTTCTCCGAGTTGAGCAGTTCTTGTTTGATCTCTTTCAGCCGGGCCTCTTTCACGGCCTGCTTTGTCACGGCACGCATCGCATCCTGCATGCAGAAACAAAAACTCGTGGTTGGAACTGATGCACATTTAGACAACTTCATTGTACGTTTCAAGTCAAATTGTGAAATGATTTTTTTTAAATCATCTGAATGATGATTCAGAATTCACACTACTGTTTTCCTGTTCTTCATATATTTTTTGCAATCTAACTACTAATAATTGCTTTAGCCATTCATATATCAAATAATTCAGCTCATTCAGGAAAAGGGTGCTATGACTTTTGGTTTCTGGAACTTTTACAGTTTTCAAAATATTTGACTTTATTTACAAATATTTTTCTTATAGAAATACATTAAGATCTCTTTAATTGCTTCAAAAACACTGTTCTCTTTGAAATCTGCTTCAGGATACTTGTGCTGTTTTTGTTTTGTTCTGCTACTTTTAGCTTTTAGTCAGCCTTTTGGTACATTTAGTTTTAGCTAGTGTTCTGCTTTGTTTGGCTTTAACAATGACGTTTTTAGCTTCTTCAGCAAATTTTAGCCAGGTCAACATTCACACTTTCTTTTTACAGAAAATCACATTCCTCTAGTGTTAAAGTGACTGATGCAAGCAGGATACTCACCCTACATCTGTACCTGAAGCCTTCAATCTCCTCCATCTTAAACTCATACGGTTTGAGAACAGAGTCAACTTTATCTAAACACAAAATGGACACATTCTCGTTAATATTGGAATCCAATATATGTTTATGTAGTTGTTAGCGTTGCAGAGACTTGACAGATTTATTACTTGCAAATTCACAAGAAAAATGCACTTGTAAACCTTTTCAACATGTCAAGTAAAATGCAGAACCCCTACTGTCCTAAACTGTTCCTTGCTCAACCCTATTAACTAAAACATGAATGAAATAACTTAATAAAACATAAATAATGAAAATGACATTCCTTGAAGGATGCATATTTTCACTGCTTTACATCACAATTTTAAACAAGGATCTTCTCAAAATGTGTAATTTCATGACTCTCAGCTACTACCACACAAAAATGTAGCTTAATATCTTTAAAAATGAGTTAAAGCCACTTTTACATTTGCTAAAGTCTACTAGCTGTGGCGACCATCTTGAATTGGATTAACAGCAAATGCTAATCAGTTGTAGATGTACATCAAAGAATTACTTTTTAAGAGTTTCATTTTAATCTACACAATAACTGATGAGATATTTTAGTAACATATTTAGTGAGCAATAATTAAATGTTTAAGACTAAAGGTTACCTCCACTGAGGGCCTCCTCCACCTCTTTCAACAGATCCAGCTCAGTTTGTGAGACGAACGACAAGGCGGTGCCTGGGTTGTCTGCTCTCGCTGTTCTACAAAAAACAAACATAAACATGCTGGATTGTTTTACGAAATATCAGGATTAAACTGAAAGCAGCAACAACAACAAAAGCTGCCTGAACCAAACCAACCTCCCGACTCGATGAATGTAGGAGTCCACACTGGTGGGGAAATCAAAGTTGATGACGTTGGAAACGTTTTGGAAATCCACCCCTCTGGAGACTCCATACTCCTTATCTTTAGCCCTTTGAAAAGATCGTTCAGGGACAGAACAATGCAGCGGTGTTTTAAAGACCACACGGTATTGGTAGGAAGGGAATCAGTATTCCTTGAAAGGAATGCATTTCTCCCGCCACCTTGATGCCAAAGTTTTAAACAAATATTTTGCACAACCCAGTCGTGATGGAAATGACTCAACTACTACCACCCCAAAATTGAGCCTAACATCTGCAAAATTTACTAAATTATAACAATTTTTGTGGAGGCTGATTACTTCTGGCGACCGTTTTGAAATGGGTTGACTACAAAAGTTAATCAGCCTAAATTCACATGAGGATGTTGATGTTTAACAAAGCCACCCGTTTAGTGAGCATCAATAACCTGACTCACTTTCCTCCTTTCTCTGTAGTCTTCTTCTTCTTCTTTTTCTCTTTTCCTGAACTTGTCTGTGATGAAGGCCCAGGGTCAGCCAAACTCTGCTCATCTGTGGCAATGATGATGTCGTAAAATCCCTGGTTAAACTGGGTGATGATGTGACACCTAACAAGGAGAGGAACCACAGTTTGAGCTCCATTTTACACAAGGCTGCAACTGCATCTCCATTTACATAACCGGCACAGGAAACATGAGCTCTCACCGGGACTGAACGGGAAGCTCGGAGTTGAGGACGCACGCAGGGATGCCAAACTGCTCCAGGAACAGTTTGAGCCTGTAGCTTCGGTCAACTGCACCCACAAACAGCAGCGTCTTTCCTTGGACCAGCTGCAGCTTCAGCAGTGTGTAGATGAGCAGGAACTTGTCCTCCTCCTCACATTTGATGGTGTACTGCTGCAGCTGGCAGCTGTCCGGGAGCTGAGAGCCCTGAAGCTTCAGGGTCACCTGAGGAGGGACAGATCCATGTCAGAGGGCAGAAGCAAAACAGAGAATAAAGCAAGACTTTGAAGTCAGCAAAAATGGCTTCTCAAGGTGGATCAGTTACTGCGTGTCCTCCTCGAAATAATTCACAGAGCTATCAACTGCAGCGCTCACGCTTGTGTTCTGTTTTTTTTATGCTGTTAAGTTCCTTCAAGTTACTTTTGATCACTTCTTCTCATCGCCGTCTCATCATTAGTGCTAAGTGAAGTCTCAGAGTCATTTCACTCACGTTGTCATTTTACTAGTTCAGCAGTAAATACTAGTCAGCTCAGTGTTTTGAGACTTCAGTCCCCAACTCTCCAAATCAACTGAAGGTTCGGCAGGACTCCCTTGGGTCACTCCTGGTTGATTTAACTCCAGTCTGGTAGGTCACAAATCAGTCCAACCCCGCCTGAGAGCCTGACAGTTTCTACTCCAGGCCAAGACCATTTGTGAAGATCCACAGTTAAACCACCACCACTACCACTGGTGTCTGTAACCTGAGATAAAGGGATCTGATTTGCCAGGTCCCCCTTGCAAATTCCCCCTTTTTCTGACCTTGAAATGCTACTAATTCCTTCCAAATTCACTCATGATTTCTTAATTTTGTTACATAACCTAATATAGTCTTGCTCAGTTGTTCTTGTTCTTGCTCTTGTTTGCGGTTTACCTAACCCACATCCTTCTAAATTGAAATTAGCCAAATATTGTTGTTGTGTTATTACAGTTTGCACAGATTTCTGTGACTGGAAATGAAACAAACGTCACCGCTGAACCATTAGCACCCAACACTTTAACTACAATGGAGTACTTTCTTTATACTAAAGATCCTTTCAGAGCCTGGGTTGTGCCTTGATATGAGTGTTTAATTTTCTGCTTTGAAATAAAGCCCTACAAGTTTCATTACTTTTAATAGTACTACCTTCACACCAGAGTCAGTTGTGGGGGTATTATTACCCCGGTATGTCATTTAGCCTGACTCCAGTGGTGAAAATAATTCGGGTTAGAGAAAGGTTCCTTAAAAACAGTTTTCAATAAAAGGTTTCAGAGGGTAAATTTGAACTTGTAAGAACATCTTTTCAGAAGCTATGAGCATAAAAAGGGCCTTACAGGGTTGTGCAGCAGCAGCTCCTTTAAGGCCTTGACATCTTCGTTGAAAGTAGCCGACATGAGAAACGACTGGTAGATCTTTGGTAAATGGCTGTCAAAACAGATTTTTATTAAACATGTTAAAAAAACACCCTTATCTGGGTTTTATTTAACATTAAAGCCACCAAAACAATCAAATAAAGCATCTGTGACGGTAAGTATAATCTGTGATGGAGACAGGGAGAGAGGAGGAACTACATTTAATGACAGCTAAAACAAGTATGAGCTCCAATAGCACATCATCTATTCTGAATATAATAACACACATAATGTTTTCACACAGCAGGAACTATACACATTAAATAAAATGTTTGAAGGGGAAAAAATAATGTCCTTTTAACGAGTTTTATTTGATTTTCACCTTCCTTCTACTCTGCCACACTCACAAAATGTAAAACTAATGTCTGATATTTTTCTTTATAACAGATACAGCAAATGAATGACTTGTCATGAAGTGAGCGTGCATGTTTGTTCTCACCACAACAGGTTTTTTAGGTCGGCCTCAAAGCCGAAAGAGAAGACCAAGTCAGCCTCGTCCACAACCAGCATCTCAAGAGACGAGTGCAGGACCAGGTTCTGGACCTTCAGGTGGGCGAGCACACGGGACGGCGTCCCCACAACCACGTCAGGCTTCTCCATTAAGATAGGCCTGTTCAGATACAATATTACACAAATACTTTTATAGCTTCTAACACAAAAGCAGATGGCATGGTTAATACTATAGTTATGTTCAGGCAATGTTAAAATGTTGCTTGGGTTTACTGTTTGGCAACATCAACAAGAAAAATTACAAAACATTAGACATCTAGAGTGTATTTTAATGTGGCCCAAAACTTATTAACTTATCATTAGTGACCGTGACTGACTGCAGAAGTAACCTCACAAGTATTTGGAACAACCTGTGTGATGCAAAGTTTAACAATCTGCGTGAATATGAAAGTTTGTCCATTTAAAAAAAGAGTGAAAAAAAAATCCACTGTTCATTCAAATTACACAGATGTAAAAATAATGACACACACTGACCTCTGCGTTGACACATCAGCTTTGTCTGAGATGTCGGCCACTCGGACATCCCTGGAGCAGTAGGATGCTATGTGCCTCATCATGGTCTGAACCTGCTGACCCAACTCCTTTGTTGGTACCAGGATGAGAGCGCTCACGTTCTGCTCACGAACACTCTGAGGAAAAAACACCAAATACACAGAGTCAAAAAGACTGAAGGCCCTGGCTGGTGATGTTTCATATGATGGCTGGTGTTAAAAACAAATGCTGTCTTTTAATGAATCTATACAAACACGCTTTTACGAAGCTGCCGTTTCGGTTTAGGCCCCACCTGTTTGGAGGTCAGGATGCGCTGTATGATGGGTATAGCATACGCTGCAGTCTTTCCGGATCCGGTCCGGGCTCGAGCCAGAAGGTCCTTCCCCTCCAGAGCCAGAGGGATGGCCTTCTCCTGGATCAGAGTCGGCTGAGACCAGCCCAGATCCGCAACCGCCTGTAAACACAATACAAGCCTTACAAGGAAGACTAAACCCAATTTTAGTGGACTGTGCATTGACTCATTTGACATTTCCATGTCATAGGTAAAACTGTTGTTTTGCAAATGTATTTCTAATGAAGCACGAACATTTAACAAAAGAAAAACAAAAACGTGCCTGAAAACAAATGAAAATCTGTCATGTTAAGCTACGAGCAACAAAACAGCTGCCACTCTTCGAGAAAACATTACTTTTAATGTACATACATGTATATGTCCGTGAGTTCCTTTATTTCACTTACTAAAAACAAATATAAATAAAAACATAACTTCACGAAGTAAAATGTTAATAAACTCAGTTTCGGCTCCTATTCTGTTTTAGCACGACGAGGGGAACTAGAAACATAAACTCGCTTTTCTTATCGACTTATTAAACTTTCCTGCTGTTGTTGTCCTACAACAAATCATTCAGTGTTTTACCAACAATTATTGTAACATTTCTAAGACTTCAGGTGTTTTTATTTACCTTTAAAAGACGGTCGTCTAAGCCCATTTCATGAAAGTGCAACCTCGCAGCGGCCATCTCTGCTCCGCACTACGCTCACACGTGCGTCGAGGAAAGTTGACGTCACGTTGCCTTCTAGGGTCCTCGGAAAAACGAGCTTTTTGGAATAAAAACATACCCACAACGATGGGATTACACTTTGGAAGGGTAACGAAATGCGTTCAGAACTAAATATAGTTCGATTTCTTTATTAAAACAAAAAAAGGTTCAACATGTTGTTAAGTGGAGATTTATTTGTACAGAGAGAAAATCCTACGTGGAAAAACTGAACGACTTTCAAGGTCCAGTTGCGCTGTGCTGTCTCCGAATAAACGCCTCTGAACTGGACACAGATGTGTGCAGACTGCATTGAATTTGTTAAAAAAAAAAAGGATAATTGTAGTTTATAAGTTCATCAATAAATAATTGCTTTGAATGAAGTTGTCCATAAATAAATGCTTAGCAGTGTTAGTGGAATTAACTACTTGCTTTTTACAAATAACTTTTAACTTAGAAATTGATCTATAAACAACTTTCCTCCCACATACAGATGCTACAAATTAAACAATAACAGTAATGTTCTGTTTAAGCATATACTATTCATATTTAACTCATGATCTGTGTCTGTGGGTCTGCAGCATCATCACTCAAGTCTTATTAGTCTTATTAAATTCTCTTTATCTTTGCTCACAGTCTGCCACCTTGGGGACATGTGAGCTCTGACTCTGGTTTCATTTCGTTTTAGTCAGAAGGATGAAAAACATGTTTTGAAGCAGTTTTTGAAGACGTCACCGGTGGGGATGATTTTACTTTATTGTTACATGAACACAGAATAAAGCTGCATTCAAGAAATGTTCAACATTTTAAAACACAAATGAACAACAAGACTATGTACAGCAGTAAGACACAGTGATGTGGATGTATAGAATTGTGTATTTGTACAATACATGAATGTACACCAAGGACACCTTTTTTAAAAAAATCATATATGTGATTACAAGAAGATGACACGAGGCCACAATAAATCAGATTCAGCAGGATGAGGTCAAAAACTGGTCAAATACTGACAGGAAAGAAGTGGCATTCTTCATATAGTCATCAGTTTGGAAAAATAAATTGATATAAGTTGCATAAAATGTTAATCCAGAAGCAACAACTTTGCACAACACAGGAGAAGCAGCTCCTGTGGTACATCTCACACTAGTTTGCACCTTCATGACAAAAAAACATCCTGACCAGACCTACTGACCCTCAGGAGGGAGTGGAGGGAGGAGGATTTGCATGTGTTGGTTCAGCATTCACTCATTGTTTTCCTATTGTTTTTTATTTTTCTAAATACTTCTGCATACTTTGTGTTATTTTAGCCATTCATACATCAAAACCTGCATCTCATCCGGGAGATTGTCACTATGACCTTTGGTTCTTGTAACTTTTGTACTTTTCCATATAGTTCACTTTATTTCTAGATATTTCCCCCATACAAATACATTGCACATACACTATGTCATGTCATTCCGCTACTTTAAGCTAGCTTTTTGTTGCCTTTAGTTTGCCTTTTGCTACTTTTAGCTTCTAGCAATCAATCAATCAATCAATCAATCAATCAATCAATCTTTATTCCAGACACAATAATGGTCCAAAGTAAAAGAACAATAAAAGAAAAGAAATTAAAGAAAGTAAAAGAAAATAAAAAGGTATTGTTCACTGAGTCACGAATAAGTGGTGACACCAGTGACTCCATAATCCTGAGGTAAATCTTGTTGTACTCAGTGCAGGGTTTACTAAAATTGCAATAATGCCATTGCATGATACAGATAGTCTACACATACATCTGTACATATTGTTTCTAAGCACAGAAAGACATGTGGGTACAGCAACATTTACAAACATGACTGGCACTACTCCATCTAGGTAGTTTGAGTAGTACTCTCATAGCATCATTGTATGACACATAAAGTTTCTGCATACTGCTTTTTTTGTATTGTCACCACAAATGAGCAGTGTACATTGGAGTACAAAAAGCCTTAAAAAGAGCTATTTTTGCATAAAGAGAAAACATACTAAATTTTCTAATCAGCATGTTAGCTTGTGTGTACAGTACATCATGCGATTCTGCCTATAAATGTCACGATCATCTGACAAGTCATCAGTTATATAATGCCCCAAGTATTTGACCTCAGAACATATGTTGAGAACAGCACCAGACAAGGGAAAATCAGGGATTATCAGATGCTTATTTGCCTTACTTCTATCATAATGTTGCTCTTCTTGGCATTATACTTTATATCAAAGTCATAACCATACTCAGAGGAATCCCCTAATAATTGTTGAAGACCAATCGTTTTGCTACATTTAGCTTTTAGTTAGCTTTTTGCTACGTTTAGCTTTTACTTAGTTTTCCTATTTTTACCTAGTGTTTTGCTCCTTTGTGCTTTTTGCTAGTGTTCTGCTGTTTTTCACTTTTGCCTTTTCTCAACAAAATCACACAGCACTTATCATTCACACTGCATGCAGTTTCTCAAGTTCCATATTGCTGTTTTGATATTGTGAGTCCTGCTGAAAGTCTGCAGCCCCGGGAGGAAGTTATTTTTCTGGCTTATTAATTTCATCTGTCAATCCTGTCCAATGTATGACTCTGTGAATGTGCTTCAGTCTACAGCCACTGTAGAAAGTGCAAAATATTAGAAAATGTGTTTACAACAGGTTAAATTTAGGGTGAAAATCATGAGGTGTAATGGAAAATTCCAGAGCATGTTTTTGACTTTTGTTTTATTGACGTTTCCTTGCAACAATTCTCTAACTTGTCCGGAAGGTGGCGCCAAACCCCCACAAAATAGACCGCCGCGCAAGAGTCAGGCGACAATAAATGTGTAAACAACCTCCCCATGTTTAGGAGAAAACGACGGCATGTCACGCCACGGAGGATCCCGAGAAGCTCTCCGTGGTGTCTGAGTGAAGATTTCTTCAATGTTGCAAAGCTGGAGCCAAGTTTGTGGACTGGCGGTCTTCTAAGGAAAGACTTGTTGAAGAAATGCGGTGTGGCGGCCGGCGGGGAAAAGAGCTGGTGGATGCTGGGGAGCAGCTGTAGTCTCACCATCCCTCCCATCTTCTCCCCACAGAAGGTAAACGAGTCAATATGGCCGCGGCGTGTTGCTACAGCCTTTGAGACGAATAAAACATAGACTACTGTTCATGTGTAGGCGCATAATGCACACTTAATTGTTATTTAGCCATCACAAACTGAATTAATTTTCTCTCATCGTTTTATTCCACTTTTATTCATTTAACCCCCACCTTCTCTCGTTCAGGTTAAATGGCGTTCATGTCCCGGTTCTCTCGGTCCCGGAGCAGCTCCAAGTCTCCGAGCCGGAAAGACTCGGAGCGCGGCTCTCCGACCCTGACGGTGTCCGAGCTGGAGAGGCTCCTGTGCACGGGCAAAACGGCCTGCAACCACGCGGACGAAGTGTGGCCGCGGCTCTACATCGGAGACCAGTGAGTCCGCGGCTGCTGGCCATAATCAGGGTTTAAATAGATATATTTAAATAAGAGCTGCTCCTGTCTCATTTAGGCAATCATAATTTTGTTAACTGCAAATCAGACACTCCCGAGAAAAGTTGAGGAGCACGCGCCTCGCTTAACATGAAGACAAACAGGGTGTGTACAATGTAAATAAAAACTAAATGCAACGATTTACATATCTCTTAAACCCATGTTTTATTCACGGCGTGGTGTAGTAAACAGCAGGTGTAGAAGCTAAGAAATTTTCCAATTTTCTTGAAAGATTTTGAATTTTATTGCAGCAACACGTCTCTTTAAAGTTGTTCCAGGTCCATGTTTTCCCTCTGTAAAGCATCCCCTCTTCTTTTAACAACAGTCTGTAAACGTCTGGAACTGAGGAGAGCAGCTGCTGCAGTTTTTGAAAGGGAAAATTGTCCCATTCTGTGTTGGGTTTTTTTTTCTGGTTGTTTTATGTTTACTGTTTTTGAGTTATTTACTGTTTCTGTTTTCATGGTGATATTCCTCCCCTCAGGGATTTCCCACTGCCTGCTCCCCACGCCCATCCTCTCCTGTCTTCTCCTGTCTCCTCGTTAACTCCAGCCCTTGTTTCAGTCAGTGCATCATTGTTGCAGCTACAATCTGCCTTGGTTCCCTTTGTGTTCCCTCCTTGAGTTCCTTATGTTTCTGTAAGTCTTTGCTTGCCCCGTCAGCCCTTTATTTCTGTCAATAGATTCTTTCGTTTTTATTCAAGCTCCTCGTGCCTGTCTGCATTTCCTGGGTCTGACTCTGCACACAACTTGACAGTTCTGGTCTGTTATGGGAGTTGAGCTGTTCAACAGTCCTGAGTCTTTGCTCGGGGGTTTTCTTGCTAGATGGAAGCTTATGTGGTTCTAAACCCTGTAGTTCCTTTTTGCATTGATGGTGCCTTTCCAGATGTTCCGGCCCACGTCATAGGCACTAATGTACCCCTATAGCATCAGAGAGGCAAGCTTTTCAACTGTGTGTTGATACAAGTCTGGCTGGTGCCTCTCCTCTTAAGTATGGAGGATGTGAGGTTCGTTCTTTCCAAAAAAAAAAAAAAAACACATTTTGATCTGTCTGACCACAGAACCCAGAGAGGACGGTGAAGTTTCTGGATGGTGTTCACATATAGATCCTTCTTTGCCTGATAGAGCTTTAAGCAGCATTTGTGAATGTTACAGTGAACTGTGTTTACAGACAGTGATCTGTAGAAGCGTTCCTGAGTCCATGCAGTGATGTCCAGAACAGAATCAGATCTGTTTTTAATGCAGAGCTGCCTGATGACCTGAAGATCACAAACATCCAGTTCTGACTTTCAGTCTTGTCCTTTGAGCTCAGAGATCTCTCCAGATTCTTGAAAACTTTTCAGGGTATTATTAACTGTAGATGATGGGATATTAACAGTCTTCCTAATTTTTCGTTGAGGAACACCATTCTAAAATTGTTCCAGTATTTTTAGATGCAGTTTTTTACAGACTGGTGAACCTCAGCCCATTTCCACTGTAAAAGCACTCTTTATCCTGTCCTCTTACTGACCTGTTGCTAATTAACATAATTAGTTTAGAGAAGGCTCCTCCAGCTGTTTCTTATCAATACCACTTACTTTAACAGCCCTTTGTTGCAGAGTTTGATGGCAGCAACATTTCTCAAAATCACCTATTTAGAGAAGTGTTGCTGCCATCAAATTCAAAATTCTTCTTTTTTATTCAACAAATGGTCCAATTTCCCAGTTTAAACATTTGTTTTTTACTATGTTCCACTGTATATAAATATGGGTTTACAAGATTGGCAAACCATTGCATTCTGTTTTTAATTTACATTTTACACAACATCTCGCCTTTTTTGTAATTGGGATATTCTGAACACTTATATTTTGTTATTATTAAAATTAAAGTCATAAACGACGTCTTAGTTTATCTCTTAATGTTGCGATGTGACAAAAACTATAAAACATACCCCACATTAGAAATGATGTATTCATCATCTCACAATTGTCTTGTGTCTGACTTCAGGCCATTATTTTTTTAATTCAAGTTATTCAAATTTTTACATACAATGTCAATTTTGTGTCTTTTGTTGTTTGTAACTTTAATAGACTACAGGCTCCCACATACCTTCAGGTTAGTTAGTCACTCAGCGACCTTTATTAAGAGGTGGCATGTCAGAAAATCAGTTTGACTGACAAGAGTTGTAAAAACCTTTTCTTCACAGAAACATCGCATCAGATCGCCGCGAGCTGGCCAGACTTGGCATTACGCACATCCTGAACTGTGCGCAGAGCAAGTGGCGCGGTGGCGCCGAGTATTACGCAGGGATGAACATCACGTACCACGGCATAGAGGCTCACGACTCCCCAACATTTGACATGAGCGTCAACTTTTATCCTGCTGCAGAGTTCATCCACAAAGCCCTGTCAAGTGGAGGTAAGGCTTTCAAAGCTTGCGTTAAACACAACATTATCAACAAATAACTTATCAGTAAAGTCAGTATCTTTCTGGGCTGTGACCATTGGATACTAGATGATAATTCAAAAGAAGACTCAATTCCATTTATGCCTTTATGTCACAAGAAAATAGAAAATTTTCTGTTGCAGTCACTGAATTATGGGTGTTTGTGCAGCCAGTTTTTAAATCCCCGGCCTATTTTCATGCGCATGGCTGGTTAAACTGTATTCTAGGCCCTGCACATTATTTTGTTGCCCATCACAGCTACATCGTACCCGTTTTGTACCCACCTTGGCAGCTACCCCTCATATTTAGGGTTTAATCTACTGGAATACATTTGAAATGAAGTGAAGCAAATTTTGACCAGTTTTTTTTTTTAATGTTTATATCTCCTCGGCATGGTTAGACCTGGACATTTAGGCCTGTCTGAATGACCCCAGATCTCAAGTAAGGAGAAATTTAAAAACACAGTTCTGTTTAAATAAGACACTAAGCTGCTAAAATAATGAACATGTTTGTCTTAAAGCACGAGCAGGGCAGGTTGTGCTTTCTCTGCAAACAGCATCCGCTTCAATACGCCTGCACTGAGAATCTGTGGCTCGTCCAAGTCCAGCTGCAGGAGTTGGAGAAAACGAACAAAATGTGGGTTATTTATTATTGTGGTGCAGGTGCACCCCTGGACATCCTCTGGCATCACAGACCTGTTATTTCTCAATCGGCCGAGATAAAAAGCTGCTACTCATGTAATTTTTCTTTCCATTATCTGGTGAGGCTGAGAAGTTCTGAGTGGCATCGAGTGCTCAGCCCGTGTCGGCGTGACCCGCTCTGGGTACAGGTTGACCTGTCAAACAGTAACAGTGTCATAAGGAGAGGTCATGAAGGAAACCTCCCACAAAGCTAAAGGGAATCTCTGAGTGAATCCAGCAATTAGAGGTTTTTACTACAAAATCTTTAATGCACCTTTTTTTTTTTCCAAGAGTAAACAGTGCATACAGTGTCAAGCTACAAATACAGAACATTTCCACACTGTAGCAAAAAAACAGATGACAAGTCACAAAAACAACTTTTCTAGAATCTCAAAAAGTAAACTGAGACAGGTTCAAGACGCTTGTGACAACTCTGTCATGAGGAAATGAAGAACCCCCGCAAACGTTTTGAGACATTCTGGGGACTCCCTCGCAAATAAAGTTTGCAATTCGTCAGAGCACAGTTAGATACTGGCTTTAGCAACAAAAAAATGGTATTGGCTGAGATCATTAATGTACGGAGGACAAAAAGGAACAGTGTTTCATGATGAGACCTCAAGAAAACATCTGTGCACATCTGACCGGCTCTGAACACCAGGTGTGAACGGTCTTACTCAGAGTGACCCACTTGGGACGGAATCAGCCAGGTCTGAGCACGGCCGAAGAGACACAAAACAACCACAGAAAGTTAAAGCATGGAAGTCCGCTGTTAAAACACGACCATAAAAAGATGGAAAATCACCTTTAAAAAAACTAAGCAATGGCAAAAAAAGACTCAATTGACACAAAGAATATATGACATTCTGAGCCAGACATGTATAAATTCCTTATAAATATTGTATGTAGTCAAAAGAACAAAAATATGTTTGCTTTAATATGGATTTCTGATACATAAGGAACAAAGGAAACAGGTGAATGTTTACATTTACATTCCTCTGTTTAAGTTCTACCTCAAGACATTAAGCTCGTAATTAGGAAAATGGAAATAATGAATTACAAATAGAAAACATCAGAGTCAAGAATTCTTTTAAATGCTGTGAAATCTCCAGAATCATCAGATGACTAACAATATTGTTTTCGATCATTGTTGCATGGAGCTCCAGTAAATGAAACAAGTGTTCACAGTGTCATGTGTGTGTGCAGGTAAGGTGCTGGTCCACTGCACTGTGGGCGTGAGCCGCTCAGCCACACTGGTGCTGGCCTACCTGATGATCAGACAAAACCTGACGCTGGTGGAGGCCATCAAGACTGTCAAAGACCACAGAGGCGTCATCCCCAACCGAGGTTTCCTTCGCCAGCTCAACGGCCTGGACGGCATCCTGAGAGAGAGCCGGAAAACTTCGCCTCAGAGCTGAAAACGCCCTGAACTCGCGTTCATCTGAGGCAGCAGCCACGTACACCGAGAGATAATTGGGCCCTGATTCAGAGCAACCTGTGGCTTAGTGGCTCTGAGTGGTAGCAGGTAAACGAAGGATTCGATAGACTTTTCATTCAGTTCATTCATCTTAGTGCATCTGATCAGTCCTTTAACAAGTGGTACAGCAGGATGTCGCCAATGGAGACCCAAACTCTTTAAGTTAGTAAAGATAACTTGGAGGTCAGAGGAAATTATAAACCTGGACAGTGATTCTGCCAATCTATACCAAGTAGTAACCCTGCTAAAAAAAATGGTTATTATTGATGGTTTGAGGTATTATTCGTGTGTGAAGTGGAAACACATTAGATGACAAGATGGTACCTCAGTCCTTTGAAGTACACAGGCTCTGTGGCAAATACGACGCAGTATGAAGCTTTTCCGAGTTTTCTTCATGAGCAACAGAGACGTTATATCTATTTCCGCAAGTCTGGGGCTATAACGAATTGTCATTTGTGTGACGAACACCTGTAGCTGAGATCTCAGCTCCAAGCCTAATTGAGCTAACATGCACCTAGGAGGCATAGCAGTCATTCACCAAGGCCAGTATTATTGGATCTCAAAAAAAGAAATCACATTTTCTTCATTTCCCACGGCTTACCATTCAGTTTAGCATCGTCGCTCTCTCAACAAGCAGCACTGAAACCATTCCACTGCCTTGGTTCTGCCTTGACAGATAACTAACATGCAAGACTTTCCAAATCACAAAAAAACTGTATTATTCTAATTACGTGTGTTTTTAACCTTTATAAAACGTGTTTACTTTGTATTATAACCGCAGCAGTCTATAATACAGTCAGTATTACTGATCCAGGGTTTCTCTCAGCTTGCTCTGTAGCTCTCAGCTGTTAAAAGTGACTCAAACAGTCACTTTTGTCGTCAGTCTATCCGTTCAGCCGCCTGAAATTCAAGCACTAAGTGACCCGTGACGAACTAGTACAGAAACAGAAAGGGAAAAGTAGCAAAACTTCAACAGCGATCATATTCAATATGCCAATACTGATTAAAATTAAAGCGATGATGTTAGGATATTTACCATAATCAAGCCCTGCACGTTGCCTTGAATGAACACAGTCCTTTAAATCTGATTCATTTGAAGACGAAACCCTGAGGAATATATGTTCTTCTTTGGCGATTCGTCCACGTGGTTTTGGTTGTCGCTACATTCAGGAAGTGACCTAACATCTCAAATGAGTTATAACCCAAATTTAAACCAGCACAGTTATGTAGCTCGTAGCAAATTACTATTTTCAGATGTAATCACGCAGTTACTACTTATATGTGAACAGAAACATGGTGCATACAATACAGGTTTTAAGTTCAGTGTTGAATCAACCTGTGGTTTTAATGTAGAGCATTTAAACAATCACAGCCCTTTCTCTTTTAAAAACCCAATGTTTTCTATCCAGTTGACTCAACTTTGCACTGTATTAAACACCTTTCAGTCAAGTGTTGCTGTTCAGTGTTACGCTGGCTGTGAGCGGTGCAGGGTAATAACAGAGCAGTGAGAGACAAAACATTGCAAAAAGCTATCACTGCCTGGTCTGACTGACGAGCGCACGTTCTGTTTGTCTTTATGTGAAGTGAGGCACATGCTCCAAAAGCAAGAGAATACACTGGGGGAATTCAAACCAGCTTTTTAAATCTGAATCAGAGTGTTAGCAATGATTACCTCGAGTGTTGTGTTTAAAACATATTTCCTGTCACACGTGGTCTTTGTCTGTGCTGATTTACCAACACTACGATATAGAATAGGGGGGACAAGAGGGTGAACTGTGTTCAGTTGAATGGTGAAAGTGTACATAGAGACAGGGCCGGCCCAAGGTTGTATGAGGCCCAAAGCAGATTTTCACTTGGGGGTTGCGGGGGG
>NC_051443.1:8044312-8048482 GCF_001649575.2 Kryptolebias marmoratus
GGCTGCTTCATTTAAGCCCATCACTCACTCACCACCACATTTCTTACAACTTTTTATAATGTTCATAATTTATTGCCACCTGCAGCTGAAGACGAAAAACAACTTTTTTGCCATTGTCTGTGTATACATGTTAGCAAAATAACTCCTAGACCAATGGACAGATTTGATTGAAAATCCTAGGAGGTCCCTCTAAGACGGATTCACTTTTGGAGACAACCAAAAACCAAGATGGCTACCACAGCCAAGTGAGCTTAGTAAACACAAAAATGGCTGTAAAACGCTGTCATTTTTACAGATATTGAGCTAAAATTGGATATGGTAGTAGCAGAGAGTCACCCCAGTGGATATTCTGAACACCTTGTATTGAGCAAAAACTTCAACTTTGCTATTAATTATAAGAGTCAACCCTGTCTGTCTGTTAGCAAAATATCAAGCGTGCATGAAATGTGACCCAGCTTAGACACAAGAAGAAGACAATAATAAATTATCACTCCGTTATCATTCTGATTACACCTAATGTAGATTAAACGTGTCAGTTTGATTTATCTGAATATTCAAATGCTCTTGGGGGCCCCCTGCTGGCGTGGGGGTCCTAAGCACCTGCTTGGTGTCTCTTGTGCTTTGGGCTGGCTATACATAGAGCATATGGATGTGTGGATTTGTACAATCTTAAAACCTTTGAAGTTAATATTAATTGACAGCCAGAGTGTTTTTACACATTTACTGTAAAAACAAAAAGTAAAGGACTCCTTCAGAAAAGCTTCTCCTGCTATGATTGGTCAGAACCATAAACTGTTTATATGAAGCCACCTATTGTATTTTTAGGACTAGAGTCTGTTCACTAGGAGTTCTGTTCATTTATATGGAGGGGGCGGGACTTAAAACTTGTATTGGGACCAGGCAACAGGGAAGCTTGGTCCCGTTCCAGATTCAGCTTCTGGGTTCTGGTCAGAGGTCTATAGTCAGAGCAGAACACCATCTTTCCATGTGGGTGGAGTCTATTCAGTAGCCTGAACAGGCCCCACCCACCATTCAGCTTTAGTTATGCTGAAATTCAAAGAAAACCAATTGTACATGTATTAAGTGGTAAACAATACTTCTACTCAAGTGTCATAGTTTGCAAGATAAACATATAAATACCTAAACATCTAATTTAATTTCAAGAATGCTTCGGTAATTTGGTTGGTTGCAAACGAAGTGGCTTTTCTTTTGAGGCTTATACTGTATGCCTTGTCTACACTTAGTCAGTGGCAGCTCGTTACCTTTTGCATATGAAGTAGAACAAGGCACCAAACTCGTGAATGTTGCTCACACGAACTGACAAAAATTCAATTAAATTCAGTTCATTTTTAAAACTCCAACTCACAACAAAAGTCGTCTCAGGGCGCTGTATAAAAACATGCACATACATTATAAAGAGTCAATTAGTAAAAGTTATCTATCTAAGGAAGCCAGCAGATTGTGTTTAATCTTCACTTTGTCGCAGTCTCCCATCCTGAGCAGCACATAGGCAACAGTAAAAAGGAAAATCTCCCTTTAAACAGGAAGAAACCTACAGCAGAACCAGAACCAGGCTCAGGATGGGCGGCCATCTGCTTCGACTGGCTGGAGTTAGAGGACAGGAAAGAGACAATGACTGGTCCAGGTGTAGTTTCTATTGCAAGAAAGACAAAGAAAAACACATGATAATGACAGAAATAATTAGAAATACAAACATGGAGAGTAGAGAGAGTAAAGACAGCAGAGTGAGGAAATGTGGTCAATTTGTCCTCCAGAACTAAAGGATAGCTCAGGAAATCCAAGCCAACGCTAACTATAGGATTGATCAGTCTTAAGCCTAGTCTTAAAAGTAGACAGGGTGTCAGCCTCACTGACAGAAACTGGAAGTTGGTTCCACAAGAGAGGAGCCTGATAGCTGAAAGCTCTGCCTCCTGTTCTACGTTTAGGAACTCTAGGAACCACAAGTAAACCTGCAGTCTAAGAGCAAAGTGCTCTGAACAATAAGATCTTTAATATAAAATGGAGCTTGGTTGTTGAGAGATGTGATAAATGCATGGACCAGCTTTTCTGCATCCTTTTGAAACAAGATGTTTCTAAGTTTCGTGATATTACGTAGGTGGAGGTAAGCAGTTGTGGTAACATCTTTAATGTAGGGTTTAAAATACATCCTTCATTAGTCGAGCCACAGAACTAAACAGAAACCTGGGGATGGTTTTATTGTCTTCTATTAAAGGTGAATAATATACAGTTATAGCTATACAAAAGGCTTTCTTGTATGTTAGCAGGCTATCTCTCCAGGTTAAATAAAATTCCTCAATGTTATTAAAGCGCCATTTTCTTTCCAAGTTTTTAGATGCCTGTTTTAAAGTACATACAAGCAGTATCCACCGGTCTAAAAGTAAAAACACTGGAAGCATATAGTCTGTTGTTTTACAGTGCAGTTTATTTCAGTTTGACGCATGTGGTTTCGTTGTAGAGCCGCTCATGTTTTCGTAGATTTTATAGCCCAACTTCCCCATTAGAATATATTTGTTCTTTTTTTTTTTTACATGTCATTAATAATGTGGAACAACAAGTTCTTTAAACTAATTAGGTTAATTAAAACATCTTCAGTTTTATACCTAATACTCTTCCAACTGCCAGCTGCCACTGCCTTCAATGTAGCTCTTAAGATTGCTTTTTTACACCATTTTGACATTGGTGCAAAATCTTCTTATTGTGAAAATAACGGTGTATATTTCATAAAATCGATCAGCTTTAACGTGTGTTTTAAACAATTAGTTAGCATAGGATGTTGAATCATTTCCAATACAGCTTGGCTGGTAGGGGACCAATGGATGTTCAGTTTGACATGCTCTGTATATTTGTCATTCCAGAGACTGAATATAAAAATGAGTAACTCATTACCACTTCTTTTCACAGCACATTAACAAAGCCAGAATTCTGCAGAAATGTGCACCACTATCTTGCACTAGAGATGTTAGTGATCATAGTAAACACCAGTGTTTCCAAACAAAAACCAGCTTCATACTGTATGAAGTAAAAGTATTAGAAGCTCACTGGAAAGGACCCTGAACCTGGTAGGTGATAACCAGAAATGATGCCCAGTTTCAGACAGTCTGTGTTCAATCCGGTATTTTTACCAAACCTCTCAATACTGTATTAAACAGCTGTCATGTTATCCATCTTTGTGTGTAGCCTACGCTTTTCTAGCGTTGAAACGTTATTTGAAATCGCATTTTAATTTGATTTGAGTGAAACCAAGAAGGCAGATACTCGTGATGCTACAGCTGCTCGGTTTTTAACTCGTTTTATTGTGCATCAGGAACACCGAGTGGCAAATGATGTCGTTTAAACAGCAAAATCTGCCACTTTCCTACTCAGTGAAAAACATGGCGTTACAAGATACGAAATTTTAAAATTCTTAACATAACCTGTGGGCGTGGCCTATCCAGTTTGCTTCTCAGTATTTCTGTATTATGTCTGTTTTTTGTATTTGTGGTTTTAATGTGATGTGGTTTGTTGTTGTTGTTGTTGGTCTCTGTTCCTGTTTAAAGCAGAAAAACTTGAATTCTTGTGAATTTATTTTTGTATCACCCGTTGCGATTCACTGAAAATTTGGATATGTTGATGCCTTAAATGTGTTCTTCAAGCTGGTCTTTTTATTGTGAAAAAAAGAAGTTGTTGTTTTGATCAATTCTGTACTTGATAGTAAACAAATAAATTTTCAGATGTTTTATTGTTTTATTTTAAAATGACTTGGACTTGTTATTGTCTTCAGGGTTCAAACTTATATTTGGGATTTTGTGTTTTGTGACAGTGATAATCACATTGATCATACTGATCTCAGTAGACAGATTTTATGGAAACTCTCCAAAAGTAATCACTGATTGTAAATCTGCAACTCATTAACTTTTGGAGTCAACCACGTTCAAAATGGCCACCTCAGCCAAGAAGTTAGAAATAAAAAGGGCGATAACAATCAATTTACAGCCACTGAGCTGACATTTTTCCTTTCCCTGGGCTGCCACCTTATCGTGGTGGAGGGGTTTGAGTGTCCCAATGATCCTAGGAGCTATGCTGTCAGGGGCTTCATGCCCCTAGTAGGGTCACCCAAGGCAGACAGGTCCTAGGTGAGGGGCCAGACGAAGTGCAGCCCAAAGACCCCTT
>NC_051443.1:8051697-8057125 GCF_001649575.2 Kryptolebias marmoratus
GGGTTCCGGCTTCCGCTTAGCTGACTCCCCCAGACCGCGTTATCTTCCGTGCTTGGTACCTGCAGTCCCATAAACTCCCATGACCTCGCCAGCTAGTGCAGAGTTACACTCATCCTTAGGTTAATACAATACAATTACAGTACATTAATACATTATTCTAACTGGTAAGGAGTGTCTATATTATAGTTTTCACTTCACACAAGCTATAAACTTATTTGTTCTTAGCATTAGATAAACTTTAAAATCTCGGTGGGCGATAAGACTTTTAATTGTCCCCCATCGCAATGCAAAGAAGAAATACCTTGTCTGTCTGCCTGTCCAGTTCACCTCATGAGCTGGATAACTTAAAAAAATAAATGAGACACCAACTTCCATTTTGGTGTGTGGATGCGTCTAGACATAAGTAAGGTCCATATTAAAAATTGGGTTGCCACGTCAAAGATGGTGACCAAGATGGCCACCACCGTATAAGTAAACCAACCACCCCATTTATTTCAGGAAACTAAACTTTTAAGCAAAATAAAAACTAAAAGCAGAGCTTCTTCAAATGGATGGGTGACTTCGCCATTGCACCTGGTGGCGGATAAAATTGCTCCCCTTTCTCTCCAGGATACGGCAAAAACATTCACTATTCAAGACCCTCAGCGATAGGGGACATCGGTGTACCGCTTGTTAATCCTGTATTTTGGAGATGTAGCACATCCTAGAAATAAATTTAATGGGGCAGTTAAGGCCTGGTGAAGAGAGTAAAGACAGTTTTTATGGCAGGTGACGTCAACAGGACCTGACTCCAGAACAAGCAGCAGATAATGGATGGATGGGCGTCAACAGG
Source organism: Kryptolebias marmoratus (assembly GCF_001649575.2). Classification (NCBI taxonomy): domain Eukaryota; kingdom Metazoa; phylum Chordata; class Actinopteri; order Cyprinodontiformes; family Rivulidae; genus Kryptolebias; species Kryptolebias marmoratus. The sequence goes on from NC_051443.1 coordinate 8,052,530, forward strand.
TTGTTGTAATGATATTATAAAAGCAGTATCCATGAAAGTCTGAGGGGCAGATAGAGACAGAAGGTTTCTTGTTTCGACAGCAAATGTTGAGAAACCTTTTAACCTTCCTGAAGCCCTTTAAAGAGGGAGAGTTAGAGAGAGGTAGAGAAGGCCTTTTAACTTTGGGTCAATTAGACCCAAAGGCCACGGGAGGGTTAAATCTTTCGTCAACCCTAACAATACAGGATCACAACATTACAGGATGGCATCAAGATCTCTGGACTCAGAGGCATCTGGGATGGACCCTCACACAGTGCAAGTGTGGGTTTTGATCCAATGAATCTGTTTTTGGAAGAAATAAATGCCGTGTGCTCTGGACCAAAAAGGACTGTGTGGACTGGTAAAAGTTCAAACCAAGTCTCTATGACAGAGTGGGTCTGTATCAATGTACTGTACTTTGTAAAGGTCATTTCCACTTCTGTAACATCACTGATGATGTAGAAAAAGTCCAGCAGAAGTTTTAGATCTTTTAACATATGCTGCCTTTAATACCAATTGCTTGTGTTTCTTTTTAACAGGACATAATAAATCCACTTGTCACCACATTTCTTTGTATCGTTCATGTTACTCCATCTCAGCTTCCCGAGACCCTGAATGGAGAATGGATGGAATCTGTTGTATGTTTGAGCATGAACGGTTGCTTGTCTCGTTTGTCTCTATGTGTCCCTGTGATGGACTTGCGACCTGTCCAGGGTGTCCCCCGCCTCTCACACAGTGACTGCTGGAGATAGACACCAGCTCTCCGTGACCCGGAAAGGAGAAGCAAGTAAAGAAAATGGGTGGATGGATGGTGCTCCATGTTTTCCTGTAAAAATAAATGTATTTTGCAAAGCATTAAATAATCACCTTCTCGAAATTACAGACACAAGTACACACATACACAAAGCAACATTTTGTAGTTTTATTTGCATATTCAATAATTTCGCACAGATTTAGTTAAAAAGATCCTTTAAGTAAAGATTACGGAAATGATTAAATATTCCAGACATATTCCAGACTTCGGGATGGAAGTACACGTTTTTCATGAAGCATGACGAGGAGCAGAGCTGCTCTATTTTTTTATTCGCCACAGTTGACAATGATGACCTTGGCTTGAGGTTTGCCGGACTCTGTGCCTTTCTTTTCCATCCCCTCAGCAACTTCTATGCCCTCCACGACCTGGCCGAACACCACGTGCTTTCCATCCAGCCTGCACAGCAGAGGAGCCAATCAGTATGAGAAGCAAACACGTGGAATAAGCTGAAGCTGAGCAACAGGCGAACGCAGCTCACCATCCTGTGGGACCTGTGCAGATGAAAAACTGGGACCCATTGGTCATGGGTCCTGCGTTCGCCATGGACACAGTCCCCATTCCTTTGTGCTTTAATGTGAAGTTCTCGTCTTCAAACCTGTCTCCGTAGATTGATTTACCTCCAGTTCCATCATGGTTGGTAAAATCCCCACCCTAAAACAGAAACAGACCATTTCACCATCATGTCTGCCAGTACTGAGACTGCAGAAACTAAACCTTTTCATCGTTAACTGTACCTGGCATATGAACCTTGGTACAATACGGTGGAATGAGCAGCCTTTGTAACCAAATCCTTTTTCTCCAGTGCACAAAGCACGGAAATTTTCTGTAAAGCAAAAATACCATCACATTCTGTTACAAGCTACAACCGATCTCGGCTCTTTCTAGTTTTGTAATAGTTTGGTTCTTTTCTAGTCTTCTGTCAGTTATTGCGCTTTATCTCATCCTTTCAGTTTTGATCGTGGTGTATTGTCAGTTCACGGTGGTTTGAAGTACACTAGATTGCCAAAAGTTTTCTCTCGTTTCCCTTCACGCACATATGAACTTGAGTGCCATCTCATTCTTAATCCACAGGGTTTGACATGACGTTGGCCTACCGTTTGCAGCTCTAACAACTTCAACTCTTCTGGGAAGGTTTTCCAAAGGTTTAGGAGTGTTTATGGGAGTTTTTGACCATTCTTCCAGAAGCATACTTGTGAGCTCAGACACTGATGTTGGACAGAAGGCCTGGCTCACAGTCTCTGCACTAATTGAGGTCAGGACCCTCATTTTTTTTAGTTTCTTGTGCTTGTTCTGTATGTTTTGAAGTGTGATATTGTTTTGGGGTAGTTTTGATTTTTTTCTGTAGACATTTTGCATCGTTTTGGAATTACATGTTGTATGCTCGCCGTTTTGTCAATCATTACTGGCAGTGATATGTTGCATGAAGGTTTTCTATTGATAATTTGTTGAACATGTGGGCTGTATTCCCTGCGTTCAGTGAGTAAATTGGTCATATGACTAACAGCTCTGATGGACACAGAGTCAGACACAAACGCATCATGAAGGTTCAGGCCTTTGGGGCACCGTGACACGAGTTCAACAGCTCCATGAAGTAAACCAGGGTTCCTACACACTTTCCATTTTGAAATACTTTTCCAAACTCAAATTTCCGGATTCTTTTGAGCCACTTTTTGACATCAAAACATCTGTAAACTTACTGTCATTTAGACATGTTTGTACATTAGGTTCCTTTTTATTTATGTCTGTTGATGTAAAATTTAAAAATAAAAAAAATTCTCTCCAAACTTATCCAGACCTGTAAAATACCTAAATTCCATATTGTTCATACTACAAAGGAACCTCAGTTCAAGTATTTTTGTTGTCGTTTTTCTTATATTCAGTGTTAGCATGGATAGATCTTAATCATTTTTATGTGTAGTTTGAGATTCATGTCCTGAGCCCTAATGTGCCTAAAAATGAAATCATTTTGAGTGTGTGTTGTACTGTACCCACCTGCAGTCTTTGGGATCACATCAGCTCACAGCTGCCAAGCAAAGATTTTAGTTGGTAGGAAATAAATCATCCAGACAGGAGTAAAAAAGAAACCACGCCGTCAAGCATTTAGGCCTAAATTGGATTATTAATGGATTTTTGTCCCCTTCAAGTTTAACTATTTTTGAACTGGTTGTTGTGCTTTCAGTCATGATTTTTAATCCATTTTTTAAAAAATACCAAAGAAAACTCAGTTTGACAGACACAAAATAGTATTTTGGCACCAACAATGCATTTTCTTAAAGTGAAATTGGCTGATAATTTGACCCACATTGGCATGGAGTTCAGGATTTTCTTATGAAGACTAAGGAAAGTAAATACAGTAAGTTAGAACAGCTTACAAGACAAACAAAACCAAGCCTACAATAAATGAACAGGACCTTAAAAGGAAAGTTTCTGAAATTCCGAAAATGCTATTCTAATAGGTCCTAACAAAAGACCCGAGGGATGACAGGTCAAGGTCTTTTTTCCATTTCAGAGAATTGTGTCTCAACCAGACTAACCTGTATCACACACTTGTCAAACTCCATTCCTCTGGTTGCTCTCCTGCATGGTTTAGATGTGTTCTTGCTTCAAAACACCTGGTTTAAATGGATGACTTGTGGACGTGCTTCTGGAGAACTTGATGATTTGGTGAGGAGGTAATTAAACCATTTAGATCAGGTGTGTTGGAGCAGGAAAAACCTAAAACTTCCAGGACAGTGGAGCCTTGAGGCCTGGAGTTTAACACCCTTGCTGTATAACCTGCACAAGGAAATGATTGATTAACTTTATGGAAAGTTTCCAGCAAAAAGCTCTGAGGGAATCACTTTGCTGGTGCTAAAACACTACATTATGTGTCAAACTGTTATCTTTGGCATGATTGGAAATGCGATTTTAAAAACTGCGTCAAATGATGTGTCATAATTTGATTATTATTATTATTCTCGTGCCAAATGGCTTAAAGAAAAATAACTTGAGAACGACCAGACAGGACGAGAGGGATATTTTAGGTGAGTAAGAAAGAAGAAGAAGAAAAAAAAAAAAAAAAAAAAAGAGTTAGAAACTTCTGTTCCACAATTAGCTCCCAAACAAAACAAAATGTATTGAGTTTATTATTACATAAGGAAATCAACTCACACAACAGATAATTTTAGTGTTCTGCTTAAAATGTTAATTTTTTCGCACATTAAAAAACTTAATATAATTTTTTTGGAGAGTTAACATTTTGATCCAATCATTTAAATGTAATTTAAACAGCTGCTCTTAACTCAACAATTATAACTCATTAACCTAAACTCAAAATGGAGCCTTAACCCTGCAAGTGATGTGTCTGTCACAAACAGGTCGTTCAGAAACACCTCAGGTATTATCTCAGCGTGCATTTTAAGTTTTGAGTTTAAAAAAATAACATATTTGATACAGAGTCGTTAGCTTACCTCTATTATAATCCTGCTGGCACTCGCGCCATCAATAGTGATGTCAAAGAAAACTTTGGGTTCCCTTTCAGTCGATTCACTCGGTACAACATATGTACTATGGGATATCACGCTCCCGTGTGTCCTGGCTGAAGACACCTTTAATCACACCTTTAGGCAAATGACAGGCCCCGCCTGCACTATGTAACCGTCCGTCATCACAGTCATTCCTCAGTTCTTACGCTCTTCACCTCGCTAAGAACACCTCTCCGAGTCAGGCTAGCTAGCTGCTGCTAGTTAGTTCTGTGTTTCGCAAGGCTTCTCGGAATTAGCTTA